>NC_142941.1:5578679-5586179 GCF_046866305.1 Octopus bimaculoides
GAACACCTCCGAGACATCCGCCTTGGCAATGACACCCCAGTGTCACGCCATTTCCGCTCTACCGGTCACTCTTTGCAACATCTGTATATCTAGAACAGGCACTAAGCTGCCTAACTAGACTTAATGTCTTTTTTTTATAAATTTCTAAGAAAGTACAAGTCGGTTAAAACAAGGACAATAATTACTCCCATGGCAATGCCTCTATGCTGCTTAAGTACTTTACTATTAAATGAAACGTTTGCATTATATGATACTATTTTTATTAACCTTTTTAAATTATCATTTTAATTATACACTAGTATGAACACATTTCACCTTGCATTAGACATAAACGTTCTCTATTCTTTATCGAATGCAAAAATTCCATTATCTACCTAATGCTCAATAATAATCTAAGCCTGCGAAAACTGCTCTATGCTCATTGCTATCAAAATCCCTCTCCTACATGTCTTACATTTTACTCCAGCTCTAAACCTTAAGGCAATCACTCTCTACTGTCTTTTATTGCACAAACCTCATGATTTTATATAGTTTATATTATTATAATATTATAACATTGTTACTCTCCCGGTAATACAGTTTCGGTCTGTGTTTTCGCTGATAAGTTTTCCCTTCGTTTTTATTTTCACTAACAAATATTTTGATTTATGGCAATTGTATTGCTGAGAAAGATATAAATATGATATTTTCATATGCTACTAGATTTCTAGGGTATCCCACTTGATGTCTACTTAAAAATAAAATTCTATTTTCTTTATATTAAAGCCCTATGTGATATCACCGAAGGAGATTGCGTCGCAGATGACAAGAGGAAACAATATTATTGCAAAAGTACTTGCTTCAGAACACCTGGTAAGTTTAGTAGTATTAGCGCTATTTTCATATCACTTAATTGAATAACATGATACAGATCTTATATATTCAGCATGCTTCATCATCCTGCAATAGTTTTAGATTTCTTCGATAGTGTGGTTTTTTATTGCATTGTGTGCATTTTTGTTGTAAGTGCTATTATATATAATTATGCGTACGTGTACATGAACACACATGCCTGAAATGTTGGTTCCATTCTGTAAATTAACATCACATTAAAAAAAGAAATGTGAATCACGATGTGTTAATTTTATAAGAAGGCAGAGAATGACTTAAAGCAACAGAAAATATATATGAATTGATAACAATGATTAATCAATTTCAGGTAGAAGACAGGGAAGTTTTTATCAATTGCTACATACTTTTAAGAAAATATATAACTAATAATATGAATTTTAAATATCATAAAAAATTTAATTTTGTAATATTTCAAAATGGATACCTTTTGTTATAAAAATAAACCTAAAATGCAGATGATGTTAACATAGTTAACATGTTCCTGTTTATAGCATTTATGTGATAGATTTTATATTTTGATACCAAATACTAAACTTTATTCTTTTTCTTATTTAGCTAAATTTAGTTAATTGATGAGAATGTCACCTACTTCATCACATGCTGAATATATATATATATATATATATATATATATATATATATATATATATATATATGTGTGTGTGTGTGTGTGTGTGTGTGTGTGTGTTTGTGTGTGTGTGTGTGTGTGTGTGTGTGTGTGTGTATGTATATATACATACATGTATCAGTTGCATATCCGTGATGTTCCGATGCAAGTTATGTCTAGAAGAAACTCAGGAAATCCTCACACCCAGAAAAAAAACGTGATAAATAGACAAATAGACACTCCGAGGTGATCACATCATATAAACATAGAAGCAAAACATCGTTTCTGAAATTTAGAAAACTATGCATTTTGAAAGAGACTAACATCCGCCGTCCTTAGCATATTAGAGAACAAGGAAAGAACGCAAAACAAATAAACCAATGTTTAGGAGGTTAAACAATATACAACTGTTAACAACAGAAACAAATGAAAGGTCACTCTGAGAAAAAAAATCTTTTATCGATTCCAGCAACGAACTCCAACAGCTGATGGCTGTAGTGGCTGTACCGACTGAGCCGTTTACTTCGGACTTCATTGAAGATAGTGATGCCTTAAATGAGATCGAACAAAGGAATGTACGGACTGGATAGCAAAATAAGTCCAGCATCACCACACACCCACCTCCATCTCCATATAACTACTACTCCTCCTTCTCTTTCCATCACTTCCCCCCAGAAATCCACACATTCGCTAAAAGGGATAAACAGCCCTTTGTTAAACATCTATTAATGTTATATTATCTAAAACAATGAATCTATGAAGGTGATCTACCCGAGACCCGCGGATATTACCGAACACACTGTAATTATGTCAGGAATACAGACTGTGGTCTTAGGATGCATGTGACTTGTGGAAACGCGCGTAGCACTGTATTATATATTCATAGATTCCATCCAAGCATTATTGCTATTAGTATTATATTTATCCTATATTATATCGGTACAGCTCGATGTAACACCAAAAACTGGTTTACCAGTCAGTATATTTTACACTGTAGCCGGCATAATGGAATTGGAGCTTGATTTGAATATTCACTATATATATATATATATATATATATATATATATATATATATATATATATATATATATATATTGTATTATATTATATTATATATATATATTATATTATATATATATATATTATAAAATTTCACAACGTATCTCAGTTTTGAACGTTGTGAAAGATTTATACTCGATGCAGTAAAAGTTGACAAAGTTGTTCTTTCTCGAATAGCCAGTTTACAACAAAGCTTAAGAAAATATATACGTGTGTGTTTTCTCTTCTATGAATGTGATATCTTTCAATTATCCCACTTCTACTATGTACCTCTCAGCGACTTTTCCGTGAGAAAATAAACCAAATGGAAGGAATGTCAAATATTTACGAACTTCAATAATTCAAGAATATAAGTTAAAAAGGAAAAACCTAAAAGACTGCAGTGTTTAATGGCACCTCTTCTCTCGTTGGTTGACCTGCTAAAATCATACCCTATTGTTCTGAGAAAGAAACAAACTGGATAATGTGGAAACGGGATAGAGATGGGTATAAAGGCTTTCATCATTGATCAGCTGAATCAATGCTTAGTGATGGCTAAATAACAATGGAGTGAGGAAACTATGTACGTAAATAAACTTAGAAGCTGAGAATCTGTTGTTTTGATCACTAATTATCATTTTTAGACCGAAATTATGCGATATATAATAAATTATTGTTCAGGGCAGACAATTGAGCAGCGTAGAAGTAAACTGTTTGCCAACCGATCCTAATAGACGGATCAATTCATTTCTCATCACTGAGACTGCTAATGGTCTTTACATGTTATGAATCATAACGCTATCTTGACCTGTAGCTGTTTATATAAATTAGATATTAACTAATACTAACGAATCAATATTATGTGTTAAGAGAATTATTCAAAGAAATGTTTTAATATCGTTGATGTATTATTTGTTTTCAGACAGTTGTAACGGTTATGATGGAATTGACTTCTTTGGAAAAAACCAAAACTACCAATGTAACTGCAAACACCTTAGTGACTGTCAGTTCCAAATCCTAAGTAAATGTAAAAATGGATGCTTACCTGGATATGAAAAGCCATATTGTCAAAAACGTAAGTAAAATGATTGTTAAGAATGTAATTAAAATAATAGCAGCATTGCTGAAGATTCGATTCTTATATACTCTGTTTAAACTCCAATTAAATTCAAAGTGAGTTGTTCGAAGATACGGCTACGTATTTGTGATAATAAGTACAATTGTTTAAAGCGTGACTTTCATTCACAACATTTTAATTCTGATTGACTAATTTCTACCAAGACGCGCAGTGATATCAAGGTATTAATATATAAAACATATATTAAAATTGGGACCCATTTTACACTTTATTAATATAAGACACTTTGAGAGATGCAGAACAGCGTTACATTAACAATCTTGTTTCCATAAAACAATGGCTTAACTAAATTCTATAAAGGAAAAGAAATGCCTTATTGTTTGATACAGACGAATAACATTCATCACATTCTTGAAATACACACATGCACGTCACATCACATACACCCATCATGGCATAACACACACAAACACATATACGCAATTTCCATCCCTACATCCTGCTGAACTCCAACTCCGAAAACCCCCATACATCATAAAACCACGCCATTTCTCATCTATCCCCGGTTTCATTATACTATTGCTCTCCACATCCTTTACTTTGTTCTATCACTTATCTCATCTCCTCCTTCTCTTCACTCATCCTCCCGTACTCCCTTCACTCCCTCCACAAAACTGATATTCAGCCTTGACGATGCTTACACGTTTTCCATACTCAACCACTTTCACCTCTCTCTCCATCACTAACCATTTGTCATTCTCTTTTCACAGAGTTGCTAACTTACCATTACTTGCCTACACTTTCCGAATTTCTGTCTCTACTCTCGCTTGTTCCTTGAAGATAACCCCTAATTCCTCATCACCGTAATTTCTTTCTTCGTTTTCATTAGGGGTAGCAAAATATCTCTCCTACATCAAAAAACTTGTTCCTGTCCGTTACCATACTTTAACCTGTGAGCATCTGAAAGAAACCACATCCCCCAATGCTGTATCCCCACCCAAAAAAGAACCCAGTACATTATAAATTGCTTGGCACTAAGCGGGACAACCAATCATAGAATGCATGCCAAAGCAGATACTGGAGTGCGATGTTGTTTTCAGTCTCGTCATTTTCTGTCAAACGTCAAAACGTGTTAGCATAGAAGTTAATCGATGATGATAATGATAATGTTACACCCCTGACACATACATACATGCTTATATACATACATGCTTATATACATACATGCTTATATACATACATAAGACCCTTTTTGTTATTAGTTTATATGACAATTATTCTTATTTTGGTGTATAGCCGAAAGGCGCTTGTCCATTTTAAATGTATAATTCTGTTTCTGTTGCACTTGCATTTTTCATAACGTTACATTCGTCCGATAGTAGAAAGACTCTCTGTTATCTATATTTTCGTATTGTATTGTACCATTATTTTCTCTGCTTTGTATGTGTATAAAGTTTGCTTTCTCTTCGTTTCCGTTCTTGTTTCGTTCCTGTATACATTAGTTTGGTTTTCCTGGAGGCTTAATGCTTTTCCTTTAAGTCCCTGGCACCTTGTTGGATTCGAATAGTTTCGGTATCAAAGCGGTGCGAAACTATAATGACCTTTAAGAAATCGACTGATGAGGAAATTTGCTGCGAATGGCCCGTGTATCTTGTTTCTGTCCTGTTCACTTTTTTTATGTTATTGTCTATGGTATCGCTCATGTTATGTTATCGTCTATTTTTTGGTATGTTGTGTTTTCTTCGACTCTGCTTGTTATATTCTTTTTGTCCTACCTTTGATTAATACATGGTTTTCCTCTTAACAGCTTTCACATGATGGACAGACAGGTTATTAGTTTGAAGTTGTCGACAGCATTTCCTGTTGATGCTTCTTCCTGGTACAACATTATTTTGCCTCTGGTCAACTGACCTGGGATTTCTGTGTGGTTTTCAAGTAATATGCTTAATCGTTCTGCTACCCTTTCGTCACACTCTGTAAATTTCTTCATTCAATCAGGCTTGTCAAACTTATTTTGATGAAAGTACCAGATCTAGCAAAATAAAAGTACCAAATTTTGCTCAAAAAGTACCAAAATTTAAATTTGGAAAATTTTGCCTGTAACGGGAATATGTAATGGGAATGGGTATATGAAACGGTGTAATGGCCATGCTGGAGCACCGACTTTTAGTCAAAGAAATCGACCCCAGGACTTATTTTTTGTAAGCCTGGTACTTATTGTATCGGTCTCTTTTGCCGAACCGCTATGTTACGGGGACATAAATACACTAAGATCGGTTGTTCAGCGATGGTGCAGGGACAAGCACAGACACAAAATTCAGCTTTCGATGTGGTTTTTGCTGGTTCATTATGCTTGGAGCATGATCGTTTTCGATTGATGTTATTGTAGACAATCGATTTTTCATTACCAGTGATGATTCGTTTCAAAACAAGGTCGATTTCATTGCGTTTGAGGTGCATACCACAAATGTTGATTCGTTAAGTGAATCTCTTTCAATTTATGTGGAACCCAAATATCGAGCTTCTTAACGAGTCCAAAACATTTTCAGTAATTTTCAATGCAGTGTGAGGTACATTTAACCTCTCCGAAATCTCTTGCACATTTTTATGAAAATCAGATTCAATTATGGCTATCATTCGGTCATCATCATCTTCAGCAGGTCGACCAGAACGTTGGTCATCTTTAGGTGAAAAATCTCCATACAGGAATTTTTAAAACAATTTCTGACGTGCCTTTTGTTAAGCAATCAACACCAGAAACGTCGCATATCTCTTTGTGAAACTCAGCAGCTCTCTTGCATTTAAAAAAGCAAAATATGGCGAAAATGTTCGTTTTCGCACTGAACTAACAGCTGTAAACAAGATTACGCACAATTTGCTTCTAGCTAATAGTAACGTCTATCAAATGTCAAAAGGAAAAAATTATAACATTATAAAAAATTATGACTATTTGCGGAAAACGAATTTACTTTCTTGCTAGCCCAATATATATATATATATATATATATATATATATATATATATATATATATATACTAGAATGAGTGCCACTCATGAGAAATTGGCTGTCCCAACTAGTACTTCATCAGCTCCTGCCTCCACCACAGTTCGTCCAACCATCACTCCAGCGTCGTCTGCCGGAGTCCACCAGTCTCAGACAGCCAGCAAGTGGGCCACTCACACGACACTGGAGCAGTTTTTCCAATTTCGGTGGTGGTATCACTCTCGTCCTTAACGCTCTCACCTCAAAACCATGAGTGGTTTGCTTTACCAGATTGACAGGGACTGATCTTCCTTTCACCGAAAGCTTCATAGAGCACAAGTTTAGTTGACAAATAATTGACGCCAGGTAGTCCAGACCCAAGATACTCTAATCCTCAATCTCCACTACATAGACAGGAAGCACGACCTCTTGTCCAGCAACATCGAGCAGGCTATTAACCGGCCCTCTCAACTCAGTACAGTGACCGGTAACACCACATAACTGCTGCGATGACTCTGGCAAGTCTAGACGCTGCAACACTTCGGGTTTCAGAAACGTTTGTCCCGAAGCCGAATCAATCACAGGGAAACATTTCCGGTGGTTAATCCTTCCATCCACTTGTACACTGTCAATCACAGACTTTGTACGTCGTCTCGGAGGTGGGATCTCCTTGGAATATTTGGCTGGCTGTTGCCCCTAGCGCCAGCCACTCCAATTTTTTCCGAATCTTCCGCTAACCTGTCCTTCCTTCTTGCTCGGCAGTCGCAGCTCATATGTCATTTTTTTTACCACATATCCTGCACTCCTTCTTAAAAGTAGACTTGGCTTTATCATTCTGTTTTGCTTTCTCTTCAGGCTGTAACAATCTTGCCGCTTGCGTCCAGATTGCCTACAGTGCCAGC
>NC_142941.1:5591179-5603679 GCF_046866305.1 Octopus bimaculoides
AGTTTATCGTATTAAGTTACTTGGTATGTAGATATTTCACATTAAGATCGATTTCCAAATGTTTATTCAAATGTAATTGTGGTATTTCATGTTATGCATAATCAGTGATACCAAAACCTATTATCAAACGACATTTTATCACACATCCTATCATCGAAACAATTATTTTTTTATTGAAAAAACTTTAGGAAAACGTATTTTCACAAGACACCATATTACTGACACGGCACTTCTTTCATCTAAACCACTTGACATTGAATTAGTTTTTTAAAAAGTATTTTGTAAAATATTTTAGTTTCGTATGTTGATTGTAACACTCTTGATCCGAATTCGTGTTTTGAAACAAATCTTGTTGTATTGGGATTGTTATTACCCCAGTAAACATAGGTACTGGTTCAAAATGACATTTTCATTATTAGTCAATCGGTTCAATATCTCACAAACTAACTAGCCGATCGTTTGTTTTATGTGTGCGTTAAACAATCGTTTGCTTGTGTGTCAAGGTGATCTCGTTGCTATCCTTGACCTCATCAATGACATTTCCTTTGTTTTGAATTTCTCCCTTGAGTCTGTCTGAGAATTATTCTTACGCCTGTGTTTAGGCATACTTGTATGAGTGCATGTAGATGAGGGGTAGCTTATAAGAGAGGGGGAGGGGGGAATAAATGAAGTGTGTATGTGTGTGAGTGTATCTGTGCGGTTGTGTATGTATACACATATGCCTGCCTGTATTTGTGATTTTGTGTTCGTGAGTATGCGTGTACTGTAAGTAACCACATCTGCATACACACAAACTATCATACAAAACACAGAGGCATAAGAATAATTCTCAAACTGACTCAAGGCAGACCATTAAATGAGAAGGCATGTTATTGAATTGATTTATGAAAAAGTAAAATAATTTTATCTTTTGTACGGTTTGAAATAATTTACAATTTAAGATAAAGATTATAAATATATAAATATAAATATACAAATAATAAAAGAATGAATTTTAATACAAAATAAGATCAAAAGATGACAGATATTTGTGCAGATATATCTTCTGTTTCAGTCATTGGACTGCGGCCAAGCTGGGGCACTGTATTGAAAATTTTTATTTGGTCGAATGAACCGACTTCATTACTTATTACGCAAACATAAACAAACCAACACTGGTCATCAAGATATTGTGGGAGACCAACACACACACACCCACACACATATGTTGCACACGAAAAGCTCCTTTCAGTTTCCGTTTGCTAAATCCACCAAAACGCTTTGGTCGGCCCGGGGTTATAGCAGAAGACACTTATCCAAGGTTCCACGCAATAAGACTTGAACCCAGAGAAATCTGATTGTGAAGCAAACTCTTTACCACACAGCCACGCTTGCGCCTATACCATTTTATCTACATAAAAACTTTAAGTATAATAACTTTCAGTAGAAATTGTGTTACAGATTGCTACAATTTTCCCTATAAAATATAAATTTAAAATAAAGATATAATTTGCATTTAAAAATATAACTCAAATTATTTAACCAATCTTGTTAGGTATATATATATATATATATATATATATATATATATATATATATATATATATATAAGTTCTGTTGGTCATGTTATTGAACCCATGATTGTAAAATCGGTGTTCCAATTCCCAGACCAGTGATGCATTGAGTTCTAGAGTAAAATTCTTCTTTGATGTTACCCCAGTTCACTCAGCTGTAAATGGGTAAACCTTCGACAAACTGCTGTTCTGTTCAGGGGGAAATGCTGGTCTGCCAGCCCAGCCAGCCTGAGGTGGCATTATTCAAAAGCTATGATAATGCGAGCAAGTGTAACAATATCCGATAGTCTGGTCGATACAGTGGTAACTTGTATAGGATATCATCCATAAGTTGTGTCTGGCTGTTGAGAGTTCCTTTGAAAATGCTATTGCTAACATACAACGGTACAACCCTTTCCATCGTAGGGTTGTCGGTGATTAAACTGATGATCTCACCAAGTTTGTTTGGTGAGGAAGGTGACTCTGGACATCTTGCAGAGTGAAAAACGAGACTGATTAATGGATAGATGAATTCAGTGTTATTAATAGACATCGGTAATGCGTATATCTGCACACATTGAATGTGTGTGTGTATGTTTAGTGCCTTGTTTTCAGTTCATTCAAATGAAGTATGGTAGGATTATGTAACTTTCATCCCAGCTGCTTCATTGCTGGCGGTGGTTGGCCAAGCAGGAGCAACTCATACAAATGGAAACATAATTTCATCTTGGGATGGAAGCCACAATGCTCGGCAAACGTCTGGAATAATGTTTTAGGATGTTAATGCGAAGTTTGGAGATCCCTTCAGCCACTTTAATATTTCCCTTCTTAAGCATACAAACTCCGTTGCCTCGACTTAATCTTGTCAGTGGGCATATTTCGTGATATGGTGACTTAATTGAGGGGTTTTTCCACACCTCAGCAACTATGAACTACAGTCGGGCTGTTAGTTTCAGGCGCATGGAAGATGCAGCGTAGGTATTTTTTACCCAACCATTACGAGACGGCGTCCTTGTTGAAATATTGTATAGTCAGTCCTGTTTCTTATTAATTCTTTATGGCTGAAATTACTTGCAGCCGCAGATGGCACCATTGCATTGCAGTGGTGGGAGAGTCACATATTTGCACCTACGAAATGCTGTCACTTCCAGAGTTTTAGGAACACGGAATGTGTGATAAATGGAGGAAGCTGTTGTGATACTTTGACCCTGTGTATGGATTCGTCTTTCGTCGAGGTGTCGTGCAGTTAAAATCATTCTCTTCATTGATCACAGATTAAGAAACGTAACTTTAGGAATTTTCTATTTTCTTTATTTCTTTTTTATGTTCTTTAATTGTTCATTATGCTTACTGCTCGGTCATCGTCAAATTTTACAAAGGGGCTATCAATGAATCAGTCAATCAATCAATCAATCAATCAATGAGATATCAATGAGTCTATTTATATTCTAAAGACAAATACATGCGTGAAGACATGCGTGTGTTTTTATTGCTCTCTACGTATGTGGATGAAATTAAATTATTTTACAAGAAGAAAATATATTTTGGGTGTATTTTTCTCTCATTTCGGATAGCTTTAGCGCAAAATCGATTCACAATTACAAGAAGACATGCTTTTCTTACCAAACTATTTCAACTATTTTCACATGTACATCGAAATGTTGCATCGAAATTTGAAGAATTTGCTAGAAAATTGAGTAACAAAGAACTTTTTCTTGACTCTTTCACGCACTATTTGGAAACATGGATTTGGTCTGTGTGATGGGAAAAACATCGTCAATCAAGATTGTCAGTAAGGTATTGGAATGTATATGAAGCTATGTAAAATATTTTGCCACATACAAATAATGATATTCGAAGGTGGCTAAAAGTTTTCCTTTAGATTAAAGCTTTCGATTAAAATTCTAATTTTATATTATTTAAAATTACTTTTTATTTAAAATTCTTGTGCTTTGTAGGATGCATTGTATGTTTGTAATTATCCTGAATAATAAACTCTCCTATAGATGAAATTAATGTACAAGATATTTGCAAAACTTTTATATGCAAATCGTTTTGAATTTCGGTGAAATAACGTTTCACAAAGAAGTCGTTTCGATAAAAATAAATTTCATCAGATGTCGATCAACTGAGTGTTGTTTGATAAAGCATCTTTCGATAAAAGAAAGTCAGGGTATGATTGATGAAGGTCTAACCAATAACTATTGAACTTCTATTATTTAACGTTGAGTGGTGTTGCCCTTGGCGAAAGATAGAAATACGATATTTTGATGCAGAGACAGAATCAATGATAATGCAATCGCAGTACAAGCTTAACTGTACAGACATATTTGGGTGTAAACTAAGACTAGACGAGAAGAATTATTATCCGGTATCTGTTGTTAGGTCGATTAGGGAAATGGACAAGAAAAACATGACGGAAGTTTAATGCCGAAAAAGAAATATGGGTTTTAATGTAGAGACAGAGGAAGAATCTAGTAAATTTTTAGATTTATTTTACGAGATGTGGCCCAGAACTTTAATGACCATTGCATTGATTTACATGTTTAGAACTCACGGAGAGTAAATAATCTTACAATAACTCCAATAAAATCTGTGTTCTCTGAGACAATAGCTTTTGAGCTAGAAATGGTTTGCCAATGGATATAGCAACCCGTGTTTCGCAGTTTTCAGAATGTAATAATCTAGAGGCTGAACCTCAATGGGAAAACATTCTGAAAGTAAAGAATTATTTGGACTGAAATTACGGTCATGAACACTTATCAAAAATTTGCTTGGATTATATATTGCGATTAATCGGATTGATTTCATCAAACATTTGTTTATTTGAGAAAAACTTACTGATGGGGTTACATCGCGCAAATACTATCAAGGAAGATGAATTGTTTGACTGTTTCGTAAAAATTTTTTGTAGATGAAATGTGTTCAAAGTGTTGCGTTTTATGATTAGCACACATGTACAAGTCACATCCTCGTACCTCAGTTTGGCTTTAGACTTCATGGTTTCACATCGCTACGCAAATGAAATTTGGGAATTGTACCGATATTTTGAAAATATATGGATGTGTCTGTGTGTGTGTGTGTGTGTGTATTTCTCCTTGTTTCTCTCCTTTTTCCTCTCCTTTTTTCTCTCTTTGTTTCTTTCCTTGTTTCCTTCTGTGTTCCTTGCTGTTGAAGAGCGTAAGCTCGAAACGTTAAAGACATTCTCTATTCCCGAGCGTTATACTAATACATCCATTTGTTGTCTAGACCACCTGTCTTCGTCTGTTGTTTTTTCGTGAATTCTCCCTATATATATATATATATATATATATATATATATATGTATGTATGTATTTCATGTATGTATGTATGCACGTACGTATGCCTGTATGTGCCAACAATGACGCTTCATACACTGAGTACATATTAAATTTTATTAAGCTTGAACAATATTTTTCAAGCAATGAACAATTTTCATCAAAACAATGATATAATTTGACGACTTAGAACTTGTGGCAAAGCTGCAGGATAAACTAAAGTACCACCACCATCGCCACCATATCTGCCATACATACACCGTTTAGACTCCTGACGCCACCGCCATCAATACATTTGATTTCGCCTCCTTCTCTTCCACCACCATCACCACTGTCTTTCACATAACTTATTCTCATCCCTGACCGCCTCAGCTACCACCACCACCATCATCATCACTGCCACCTTCGCCTCTATTACAACTACACCCCATTACTATAACTATCACCCCATCACTATCGTTCACTATGTTAGTTCAGTATGCTTCTTTAGTGTTCAATCTCTCTTTCTCTGAAAGTGCCACTCTCTCTCTCTCTCTCTCTCTCTCTCTCTCTCTCCTTCTCTGTTTCTCTCTGTCTTTCTGTCTTCGCCACCGGCCTCGACCTCTCTATGCCTACTCTTTCACTCACTCCAGTATGAGCACTACAAGAAGTGTTAATGAATTGTGAGAGGGGGAGGCGAAGTGTGACAAACTAACGCACAGAAATTAGCTTTTAAAGTGTAAAGGTGAATGTTTTTAAGAGATTATTTTTTGCAACAACGTTATAAAATCTTTAATGATGATGTTACTAAACTTTTTGGGGAAGAAGTTTTTTTTCTGGTGTGTGAGCGCTTTCGTTAAAACTTGTTTTTGAAATTATTATTGTTATTATTGAAGTAATAATAAGAGAGAGAGAGAGAGAGAAAGAGAGAGAAAGAGAGAGAGAGAGAGAGAGAGAGAGACCATACATACATACATACATACATATATATATATATATATATATATATATATATATATATACATACACACACACATCGGAGATAAATGGGCGAAACTACGCAGACATTCCGGACTCCGTCTGAAGAGGCGCTTTAGCTGCGAATGATCCGTGCATCTTGTTTTGTCCTGTTTGCCGTTGTCGTGCTTTCGTCCTTATCTCCCCACTTGTTGTATCTTGACGGTTTCCGTTTGTTGTGTTCTTTCTGATCTACCTTCGATTTATATATATATATATATATATATATATATATATATATACCGTCAGCAAATCACAAATACGACAGAGGAGCTCACTATAAGTTACAGAGTAGAAGAGTATTTAGATAAATATAATTATTTCAATATTTTCCATAGACTAAATGGTTTTCGTGAATTAGGGACTAGAGACACTGTTAAGTTAAGTACTTCATGGACGCGACACTTTGGGTAACCCGGTAAACTGGAAATAACTATTTTTATCTAAATATATATATAGTATTAATATTTTTATCTAAATGTATATGAAGTATTAGACAGTTTAAGTATATATTAAGTAAATTTGACTGAAACTGATGGGTGAGCGTTTGGCCAATCGGATTTGCAAGGAGACGAGTAAGCGTTGATATGTAGGTTCGATTCAGACTGAAATTAGCTCATTATTTTTCAGTCATTTGCTTATATTTAAAAATTGTCGCTTCAAATTGGAGAGTAAATATAATGATATATTATTATACGGTTATTATTATACTATGAGTCTTACATAGTAGCTTTCTCCCCTTAACTTACAAAGCCTTTCGAGTTTGTTTACAAAAATATTATATGCAGTATTAGACAGTTTCAGTATATATTAACTAAATTTAACTGAAATTGACGGGTGAGCGCTTGGCTAATAGAATTTGCAAGGAGCCGTATAGGTGTCGATTTGTGGGTTCGATTCAGCCTGAAGTTAGCTCATAATTTTTCGGTCATTTGTTTATGCTTCAAATTTGTGGCTTCAAATCGGAATATATATATACATATATATATATATTACCCATACATACATGCACTACCTTAGCAGACCTTAGTAGCAATGTAGCCCTCGCTACGGGTAAGTCATTGAACTAATGCCTATAATATTTACATACTAACAGTAAGACACAGCATATATATATATATATCATAATTGGGCCCTTAAAAACAAAAGGCCTCTACACAACTGCCCAGTGTGCCCGTAACTCAAAACTGCAATGTTAACATACTGTTGATTTCTTTTTGATATAATCATTTTAAGTCTTTCTTCTCGGCTACGATGCTTTAAACTGTTCTAAACTCACTAGCGTAGCTACGGTTGGAGGCAGTAGGGTTGGTCCGCCCCAGGCGGCACTTTTAAAGGGGCACCAATTTTGGTTCTGTTGTAGGCAATATCTACTTTTGTGGGGTTAGGGGCAGCAAACGGAAGGGCCACCCCGGGCGGCACACATTCTAGATACGCTAGGGTCTGAACTGTAGCCTATGTAGTTTGTACATGTATAAGAATCGCATAATTTTTGATTTCTTATATTGCAAGAATTTCTACATTTTTAAGACTGTAAAAGTTAAACGTAGAAAATAGCATCTCTTGTTGATAAATTACTTCATATATGAGATCTTGTAAGATTGAATTTTATATTCAATAACTGTTTTATTTTAATGCTCATTTACAAAGAAACTGTTTCGATGTTATCAATTTAGGTTGTCCACCACAGTTGTATGGTAAAGACTGTACCAATAAATGTCACTGTTCTGGAGTAGAACCATGTCACCAAATTACTGGAAAGTGTAAAGGTCGCTGCGAAGATGGATGGTATGGAGAGAAGTGTGACAATCAAACATATGGTGAGTACATATTTGTTCAGGGTATGAGGATACCTAGATAACTTTCGTTCGGAATGAACCCTGGCCATGACTAACTCACTAGCAGCACCTGAGAAAACATCTTATCATGCTTCATATTAAAGTCATGTTTTGGGCACCATAGCCCATGCGAGTAAGGAGTTTTTCTTTGTAGAGATTTATCCGAGTGTACTTGATTTATCTGGGATTTGTTCGGGATATTCAACCGGGGAATGTTTGAATATCATGAGATCTTTTTCTTCTTATATGTGTCTTGGCATGATGTTAAAGAAAGCAGGGCCAGTTGAGGTGAAACGCTTCTGTCTTAGTGTTGTGATTGGATGCGAGGACGATTTTTGTAGAGTACGAATGGCATTAGGACCAAGTCTAGGATGAACGTTAAAGTTGATACCAACGCTATTTGAACAATATTGGAATATTTTTCGCATTATACGAATGATATAGCTCTCATGGTGAAGTTGAAGGAAATAAAGTTTGAATTTCTGGAGCCGATCCCAAAAATCAAGCCCTGACATGTTTTGCTTTTTCTTGATCTCTGGGGTGCTTCAATTTTTATGATATTTACTTTCGTGTCGAGAGACCAAAGCGCACAACAGTATTGTACATGAGGACGGGCTTCGGTAGGGAAGAGAAGTATAATGGTAGGAGCATCTCTGAACCTGAAAATTCTTAGGATCCAGGAGCACAACATACGGATCATGTCAGTTTTGCTGTTTATGCGGTCCCTCTATTCTAAGTTGTTATCGACTGTTTTTCCGAGGTCCCTAGCAGTGCTTGATACCACGAGGGTTTCACGTAGGAGAACAGTATATGGTAGCTTATGTGGAACCTCTTTTCAGAATTTGTGGGACTCGTGAATATTTCATGGAATCAATAGTAAACTTCTTGGGTTGTTCCCGAAAACTGTATACAAAAGCCTGAAAGCGTGGACTGTGTTGTTTCTGTATCAAAAGATAGTTGCTCATCTGCTATTCATTGAAAAGTGAAGGAAATTAGAATACGATTTTTACTTAATGCACTTTATATATATAATTTATATACTTTATGCACACTTCTGTAGACTTAATACACAGCACCCATAAAATAAATATTAACCCTTATTTTTGCATTTATCGCCAAAACGGGAAACTTTCACATTTTACATGGTCACAATTTCATATATAGAACACAAAAATTTTATATTAAGAAAAGATTATTTTATATGTAAAATATTGGGGTCACAATTTCACGGTGGTAAACATTTAATGCAGCATGGCATACTCTGAAAACCATATCGTTGGTAAATTATACGGCAAGGTGATTGGTCAGAGCCAATACACATTTCAATTTGCGCACATCTTTCAATCCATTACTTCTTTGCAGACTATGTCCTTCGTGTAAGTTTTCCTGTTTCTTTTCCTTTGTTTGTCAGTATTGATAACTTTAACTTTAACATCAGATCGTTTGAGAACCATTGCGAATGCAATAAATACCTGACCGTGGCCGAATGCAAGTTTAGACAAGAACAACCCCACTTTATCAAATGTCTGCCCTTGTGATTTATTGATATTTATTGCATATGAAAGGCGAACGGAAACTAGTTTCTTTCTAAAGTGAATGGCAGGATTAGGATGCGCATGCGTCAAGTAATAGGTGATATAAAAAACTTAGTTCAATTTAAGAAAAAAGCCTATTTCACACTATGCACCCAACATCACCACTACCACCACCGTCATCCCTCACTGTCTCTCTCTCTCTCTCTCTCTCTCTCTCTCTCTCTCTCTCTCTCTCTCTATTTCTCTCTGCCTTTCTCTACAGAACATCACTCTGCTAAAATTTTATTCCTAACTCTCCTCTATATAAATACTTTCAACTATTTTTCTTAATCACGTAATAAATATTACGTTCCCCTTACCACATGTCTTGGACGCTTCTCTTTCTGTTTTTTCTCTCTCCCTCTTTTTCTTTCTCCCTCTTTATGCCTCTCTCTTCGCCTCATCCTCCTTTTCTCTCACCGTTTTCTTCCCTTCAACTAATCACGTGAAAGCTTTACAATTATGTTCCTCCAACCTCATGTCGTGACGGCTTCTCTCGCCCTCCTTTCTCTCTCTCTCCTTTACTTTCTCCCTCCTTTTCTCTTTACTGATGGGCTAAGTAACCTAATGACAAGCAGAATTTTTATAAGACTTGTCATCGTTTAGTTGCATATTGTGTTTTTTCACCCATTGGATAACAGTGAGCACATCCAACTGGAGCCCTTTTTGGTCTCCTACACTGTCGACGGCCTTCAAAATCTTTGAGTCATACGCGAAAGTTTTTGCCAAATATTATTTTATGTTATCAATTTAGAAAGTTATCTAGTATGTAATATAAAATAAGTTAGCGCTAAAAATTCAGCCTTATGTAGAGTTTAAGGAATTTTTATGTGATATAATATTAACTTTCTCGATATTCTTGCCTGATTTTTTATGAATATTTAGTTTATAAATGTTAAGTTTTTGTCTTATAACAGCTATCTCCCATCTGGTACTTTGGGATGATACAAACTTCGTATATTTTAAGTATATACTACATTTTTTATAGTTATGTACAGAAAAGTGGAGCTATAGAAATATGCCACTTATTCAGAAAATAACGGTTTCAAAATATATTGAACTAAAAATTTTATACTAATCATTAATTTAGGCTTCTATCTTTTTCAGTTAATATTGCTCAAGGTAAACAAACAAATCAATCAAGTACTTATGGAACGAAAGGAACACGTGTCTTCCATAATGGAACATGTGTGGACATGAAGGTAGGGATGACATCCGCCAAGGCGGTTGACGGTAATTTTGACCCTGAAGTCGTACATAAATCATGTGCAAATACTAACAAGGAAAAGGATCCATTTTGGCAAGTGACATTTGATAAGTCATACATGATATCTCAGCTGAGAATATACAATCGAATGCGAAACCGTAAGTATTGTTATAAATGATATTCCCGTTATTGCTGTTACTTAGTCTCACTTAGGCCTGGTTAAGCAGGACGATGACCAAGGGAGTTCCAGCTGTGGCCATCCTATCTTTTTTAAGACAGTGATGCGTAGTTTGACGGGAAGGTCGGTGTTGCTACTTTTAACAATTCCAGCGGCAAGTTAGAAGCCCTGTCGGTTCAAATTACGTTTGTTCATTTGAGTTCAAATAGTGTGTAAAATTATTATGCTGTTAATTAAAAGAACATTATAATAGTTGGTGAAATTTGAACTGTTTTCTCACCACCACTGATTCCTTGAGAATGGAAATATTTTTTGTTTACATTTTATTTTGAACTTCAGAAGAGACAAACCTTATGATTGGAAGAAACTTGTATCGATTTAATAATATTGTCGCTATGAACTCAGGAGATAATATCCATCTAACAAAAATTCCTTTCAGTTCTATATTTGAGAGATGAGAAACTATGTACATTATTTACATTATTTACATTTGGCGGATATTTGTACTCATTTTGTTTGTTGTTAACTCAACGTTTTGGCTGATATATTCGCCAACCTTCATCAGGTGTCCTGTAGGAATTTCGAACCTGGGTTCTCATTCATAAGTTATTTTTACCTTGTTGTTGTTGTTGGTATTATTATTATTATTATTATTATTATTATTATTATTATTATTATTATTATTATTATTATTATATATGTCTGGAATCGAACTTGGAATCTTGGGGTTAGTAGCCCGCGCTCTTAACCTAGAGGAACATCGCAAAGCTGAGACCCGAGGAGATATTGATAAATCGGGTATAGCTGATCATATATGGAAAAATGGAGATCATCTTCCCCTGTGGAATGAAGTTAAAATAATAGAGAATACCACTAGAAAATACGAAAACTAAAAGAAGCAGCACATATGTTAGGACACAACAGCCTCCTAAGCAGAGCGAATGCAGATGAGTAGCACATGGGAACCAGTATTAAGGAAGGATAGGAAAAGATAAGATTTATAAGCCCCAACATTCACTCCATCATTGCCTACAGGTATATGGCGTAGTGGTTAAGGGCGCAGTCTACTAAGCCCAAGATTCCGAGTTCGATTATAATAATAAAATAACATCAGGAAAATACCTTAGGAATGAGAACCTAGGTTCGAAATTTCTCCAGGACACCTGATAAAGGCTGGAGAATATATCCGCGGAAAAGTTGTGTTAGCAACAAACAAGATGAGGACAGATAGCCGTCAAATGTGAATGATGTAAAAATTATTTTCCATCTATAACACTTCTAATTTCCAGTGCATTACTTGACTTTAGATCGTTATGGATTTTAATGAATGCCGTGTGTATTTTTATGACTGAATCATAATTAAATGATGAATTGTTTTCTTTCTATTAAAATTACGTTGTTATTGATACTGTGTTATACCTCTTGGCCCACAGCTTCTTCCCTAACGCAACCTCCCAACCCGGCTTGTTCCTTTGCTCCCGCCCACAAAGCCGAACTTGCCCATACCTCTCCAGCACCACCCTCCTCATAGGCACCCATCATCCACCCTATCATATCGCTGACTCGTTCACCTGCACTTCTAGCAACATCATCTAATGTATCTCCTGCTTTCTCTGTCCTTCTCTATACATCGGTCAAACGGGACGCCGCTTGGCTGACCGGTTCGCGGAGCACCTCCGAGACATCCGACTAGAAAATGACATCTCGGTCTCGCGCCATTTCCGTTCTACCGGTCATTCTTTGCAACACTTGTCTGTGTTCGGATTGTCCTTGTACAGGGGCCATCCGGACTCCCGTCTTCACCGTGAACTGAGATTATTTTTCTCTCTTCACCGTGAACTGAGATTATTTTTCTCTCTTCACTCCTTTGCGCCAC
>NC_142941.1:5608679-5633679 GCF_046866305.1 Octopus bimaculoides
GCTTGAACAAATCGACCCCTAGACTTATTCTTTCTAAGCCTAGTACTTCTATCGGTCAATTTTGTCGAACCGCTAAGTTACGGGGATATAAACACACCAACATCAAGCGACAGTGGGGGGATAAACAAAGACACACAGACACAGACACACACACACACACACATATATATACATGCATACGACGGGCTTCTTTTCAGGTTCTGTTTGCCAAATCCACTCACAAGGCCCAAGTCGGCCCGAGGCTATAGTAGAAGACACTTGTCCAAGGTGCTGTGCAGTGTGACTGAACCAGGAGCCATGTGGTTGGGAAGCAAGCTTCTTACCACACACCTGTATACATGCCTGAAAAAATATCTCAATTATTGATTTTTTTTCAACTCATTGTGTTATCGATGAAAAGGCATGTGGCTAAGTGGTTAGGGTATTCGTCTAACGATCACAAAGTCATGAGTTCAATTCCCGGCGACGGGTTGTGTCCTTGAACAAGACACTTTATTGCACATTGCCCCCGTCCACTCAGCTGGAAGAATGACTTGTATCCGTATTTCAAAGGGCCAGCCTCATTACACCCTGCATCACGCTGAATCTCCCTTAGAACTACGTTAAGGGTACAGGTGTTTGTGGAGTACTCAGCCACTTGAAATATAATTTCACGAGCAGGCTGTTCCGTTGCTCAACTCAACTGGAACCCTCGTAGCCGTAACCGACGGAGTTCCAGTACATATTGTGTTATCGATTATTTAATGAGACAAATTATAAAAAGGTAAACCCTTTGCTTGATGATCTTTCTTTTCAAATTATTCTCAATATAACTAACATCTGATTCCAATTTTGCTCTTATATTTTGGTTCTAGGTGACAGGCTGAAAGGATTTAAAGTTTATGCTGGATCATCACTTTGTTTTCAAAGTATCTATTCTGAATACGATAAAGATGTAATTCATATTAAATGTAGAAAACCACTCAATTCAAGTTATGTCTGGATATCGTTAGATGGAGATAAAAAAATGCTTACTCTATGTGAAGTGGAAGTAATACGTAAGTTATGTTTATTTGTTATTTCACTTGGTAAATATTGATTTATGAGAATGTTACAGAGCTATCGATTTTGAGATAAAGTACAACCGATTATCTTGACTTCCATACTTGACTGATAACTGTAATCGATCCTGAAAGTTTAAAAGGTAAAATATATAGAGCGGGGTTTGAACTCCGAACATAAATGAACATACTAATTACCATTAGATAGTTGGTTCGGTTTTGAAATCTTTCTGCTTCCCCACCTCTTTGCCCCTCCTCCGCCCTGGTTTTCCTAAATAGTAACGCTTTAGTGATACGATTTCAATTCTCTGTTACAGGTTAAGCAAACACTTGTCAAATATACTGGCATACTGCTTACCTACAGTCAAGAACTCTATATCCAATGAGCAAAGTCATTCTGTTGACCATAAAACTTCCCACTGGTATTGATTGGAGCATTGATAAAGCTAATTACGATTGATATAACAAATATTTCACTATATAAACTAAATATACAATTCTATGTACCATTACACTCTCTCCAACTTTCATTCACTCATCTTCTTTCATTTTACATGATTCGATAAGATGATGTGTTTTCAAATATTCGCCCTGTGCATGGTTATGTTCATTTTTGAGGTCACTAAAAGATTACCCCTTATTTCTTCTTTGAAGCCCTAAAATTTTGGTGAGAGGAGTCAAGTCGATTACATCGACCCGATTGCTTGACTGGTACTTATCTTATCAACCCCGAAAAGTAAAAATCGGCTCCGCCGGAATTTGAACGCAGAACGTAAAGACGGATGACATGTCACTAAGCATTTTCTCCAGCATGAACGCAGATGTAGATTTATAGTCATCATCTTATATAATTATATGTAATATTTGATCTATCAGTGACATCAAGAGATCCACAAATTATCATTAAATTTAAACCATATTCATTCTATAAAATATCGTTACAACTGAATATTAGATGCTAACGTTAGTGAAATATATACACTAACCGTGATATTTTCATTTTTTATCATTTTTGTTATTGCAGAATGTGCTCCTGGATTCTATGGAGATATGTGTATGGAACGTTGTGAACACTGTGAAGGTTCTAAATGTGATGAAGTCACTGGACGTTGTGAGGAAGGTTGCATGATAGGATATTACTGGTATGATCGTCACCATAAGTGCAAAGGTTAGATAAACTTTTAATCTCCTTTTCAATAATATTACTGAGGGATTATTAGATTTCATTGCAAATCTTTCTTATATTAGTTTCTAGAAATATCCATATCCGCAATAACCTTTGAATATTAACTTTATCAATCTTATATGATTTGGTATGGTCATTATTTAAAATTCTGTTTGGCAAATCTATAGGACTTAATCTTTCTCATTAACTCGATTACTTTCTACTATTACCGCCGAGATATTAGTTTTTATGCGGAAATATATTAAAAATCTTACAACTATTTATGGCACAGATTGCTTTCCCTGTAATATCTTTCTTCCCTTCTGTGTCTTTCCCTATTTTAACATTTCAGTCTCAATTGTTGTTTATCAGTCTTTCTGTTCATTTTACAAATATACAATTTACTCTTGTTTCAAATATATATATATATTGTTTTAACATTCCCAGCAAAGGCAGACTGTCTAGATTCTTTGTTATTCCGAAAGTAAAGATGACCAAAGTAAATCAGAACTTTGCACTATGGAAAACAGCCATTTTCTACTTGCATTGTCGCAATAAACACGCTATAGACTCTACTTTTGATGAATGTTTACCGCTAGAATAAATTGACCAATGTCTTCTTTCCTCTAATCATCATCACATCTGCGCTCCAAGCACCAAACTGAACGTGAGCCAATATGGGTGGTGTACCTACGTGATCCCTTGACGTGATGGAACTACCGGCAAAATATTCAGAGAAGTATACTTCACCTCCTTAAAAGGAGACTGGTATAATGCGTGTTGTAACAGTACATACACTGTTTCTGAAAAAAAAGGGAGGCTCATCTTACAATTAACTTTCATTGTCTAGATACATACATATTTCTAATTAATAAAATGGGAGCAGAAGCCCTTTTTTCATCAAAAACCCCAAAACTTAGTCGTCACCAATCAAACCAAATGATCACTACCTAATGATAACAATGCACTACAAGAGATAGTTGAATAAATGCTAATGTACTTGGAGCAGTTCCTAAAGCAGTGCAGCCATAGATGCAGAAGAATTAACTTAGAGGAATGAATAAGCGCCATAGTAAGCTTCGCTCAACCAGGTCTGACTGAAAAATAAACAGTCCCAGCGGAAAACATTTAAATGTTTGTATAATCTGCTAGAAATAGCAGTGGATCATCCCTTACACTACACACTATTGTTTGAAATAAAAATAGCATACATTAGATAATATAAAACTAGGTACACAATATCTAAAGAAAAACTAGATGGCCACATGAGTAATACTTCTGATGATAGATCCCTTCCAGCAGGGCTACTTTCGGGATAAACTACAACTAGGATGAACATTTTGTTTTATGTTTCTTACTCAAACCTGCTGATTACTGAATATCATTATCTGCCGATTTTCTAGTTGTTCTAGAGCGGGTCACTCACCACAACCACTACTTGCAAAGAAAATTTCCAAACTTTAAGAGTCCGCTATTCACCCCTCCATAATCAAGACACCTTGGTCATAAGCACAGACACACAGAGGCTCCACATACTTTATTCATTTAATTTTAATTTCTACACTGCACCCACTCAACAAAACTCCACCAAAGTCTTATGTATATCTTCAGTCTTACCAACTCAGCGCACAACTATCAAATATGAAAACTTTCTGACACTCAAACTCAAAAAAATCTTTCTATTCCGACGACGTCTTTTCCACTACCCTGAAACAGAGCGCTGCATTGTTACATATTTTCCCATCAAATTTTTTTCTCCCTGATTTCATTGCAGTTTTTATAAATATGCAACAATGTCCCATCCACATAAATCAACTTATCATTTTCTGCATCTCAACTGTATTCGAATAACAATCATATTTTCCTCATTTTGAGTCTCTCTGTTCTGCCTCAATGAGGACGGATACGGCCTTCATAATGTCATATTTACCGGGAACGTGATTCCCTGAATAATTAATTTGGGTCCTTTGCTCTTGAAACCATCAGTAAAAGAAGTGTTAGAGCTGACATCAACAGATAACTTAATCAACTCGTGCCAGACACTCTGAATCCATTAAAAGAAACCTTGAGAGAATCCGTCAGAGTGTACATGATGTCTTTGTCTCTTTTATAAACAGAAAAACTGAATCACTACACAAACCAAAAATATAGTGATGTACTTAGTACTTTCTAATCATAAATAACACGCATTTAAAACTTTTGAAATTGCTACAAATACTATGGCTTAGTATCTCAGATGAAACCTTAGAAATGTACGTCTCGAATGCTTCGCATAATATAGAAATCATCCTCAGAGACAGCAAATGCAAGAGTCATGATCAGTGTTGTCTATAATACACCACTAAGTCTCACACCAGTTTCCTGCTCACATCCATGGGACAACGCTGTTGTCATGAATATTCTCGAGGAAAAGAAGTCTATTCAGCTGACGGGCAATAAATTACTCATAAACACACACCAATCAATGTCTTACATACGTGTTGTTTCTTCTACATTTTTCTTTTTTATTATTGCTAAATATGTCTTCTGCCGGTCCTCTGTAGTTTTCTGAATAATACTTCTAGAACTATACCCATTCACCTTATCCTAACCATCTCTCAATCCTCTTGAACACTCACTAAATTCTCTTCCTCCCGTTCTTCCCTCTCGGAACTACGACTATCTGGTGACTATCAGGGTCACCATTCTATAAATGTTCAAACTGAACATCAATCAACTCAACTAATTTCACTTGTATGGGGAGGCTTGAACATTCATTGATGCCGTCCCACTTATTTAATGTAAATCCTAAAGTAAAATTCAGATATTCTCCCATAGAGAATATTTTTCTATCTGTAACCGCTGGATAGCAGTGGCATTAAGCAAAGGAAGGTATAGTCGGAAGCAGCACTAAAGATTTTTCTGTTAACTTTAGAATAGGAATCTGATCCCAAACCTTGCACACAGGTAAACTTACTCAATAAGAACTTGCTAAATAGGGGATCTGATTATAGTACATCCAAAAATATATAAAGGGTTATAGTATTGTCAATGGAACTGGTGTTATGGCATTTGCTAATTATAGACATATTTCACAGCAGATTTCTCTGGGTCCTAAGAATCTGATATGTTAAAAAATGAAAAGTTATATTTAGCCGTGAAAGAGAGAGAGAGAGAGAGAGAGAGAGAGAGAGAGAGAGAGAGAGAGAGAGAGAGGGAGAGAGAGAGAGAGAGAGAGAGAGAGAGGGAGAGGGGGAGAGAGAGATAGAGAGAGAGAGAGAGAGGGAGAGAGAGGGAGAGAGAGAGAGAGAGAAGAAAGAAAGAAAGAAAGAAAGAAAGAAAGAAAGAAGGAGAGCGAGCGAGACAGACAGACAGAATTAAGAGAAAGTGAAGGAGTGTGGCGAAAACAAAGTGGAAGTAAGGAAAATACGAAAACAGCAGCATGTAGTTTTTGTTGGAGTCTCTTAATGCCATGTCCTAGGCTGGACATTAAACTAGACTTCATCATGAGGGTCCAACTCTAGTTTTCAGGAGCTTTAGGGAGTATAAAGTTAGTTTTTAGTCACCACAATTCGTAGCTCTGGCCTGAGATAGTAATACCAGTGAGGAATGAAATTAGCAGAAGCGGGTTTTGTGGCTAAGACATTCAGGATTCGGAAAAGTGTGGACATGTCCTGATATTACGTGAACTACTTCCATTGTTTAAAATTAAATAAGCCTTCTGGCTCAAGGATAAAATTAGGAGAGTAGGAGACTAATAGATTAAACTGTAAATAAATCGCAGTAGGTAACGAGAATCTAATGCTGTATGTTGCACTAAGAAAATCAAGAATCTTCAGACAATGGTACAGAGGTCCAAGTCTACCGACGATTGTAGGCATGGGAGGGAGAGTGAGAGAGAGAGAGAGACAGTGAGAGAGACAGTGAGAGAGACTGTGAGAGATTGAGAGAGTGAGAGAGAGAGTGAGAGAGTGAGAGAGAGTGAGAGAGTGAGAGAGTGTGAGAGTGAGAGATTGAGAGAGTGAGAGAGAGAGAGAGAGAGAGAGAGAGAGAGAGAGAGAGAGCCCTAAAACATGAAATACTATATATTTTGCAATGTTTTCTCCCTTTCTTAAAACAGTAAACTCAAACATGAACGGGACACTATTTCTCAGAGGGTAAAGAGACTATATGTGAGCGTGCACACACACGCACACACACACACACACACACACACACACACACACACACACACACACACACACACAAATGTGTTCATAGACCTCTTAATCTATCACGGTTTTTATTATAAACAAAAATATGCATATGAGGAAGGAGAATGTAATATTATTTCTGTCGTCCTCATGAACATTATGTAAATGATTAAAATTAATAACATCACAAATCAATGTGAGATATCGATATTTTGCACTGAACAGTTATAAGTATTTTCATATATTAACGTATTCTGTCGGAATTACTTGGTGGACGCTTTAATCCAGGGATGGTGATTATATTTTAATATTCTTCTACTAAAATTTATGAAATTTCGAGGTGTAATTAAATTCGATTCAACGCAATGGCACCGTTTAGAAAAACGTATAAATACACAGAACTGAGGTGTGTTTATATTTGTTATTCTTTTATTCTTTTACTCCTTCCAGTTATTGGTTGTAAGCTTATTACTTATAATTTCGGTCTCTTTTGCCGAACTGCTAAGTGATGGAGACGTAAACACACCAACATCGGTTGTCAAGCGATGGAGGGGGAAAACGGAGACACACACGTACACAAATATGTACATATATATATATAAGGATTTACTTTTCGTACTGAGATAATGCACCAAGGGTGTGTATGTTTTAGAGAGCTTTTTGCATATTAGAGGCTGCTGCAATAGATTCGAAGTTGGGTGAGGTAGAATAAGATAATTTCAGGGTGGATCGATTAAAGATAGAGTGATATTTATGTTGTCGAGGGAAATTAGAGTCTAGTATTTTAAAGGAGGATTTAGCTAAGTTCTTAACATTAAGTGAGAATGGTGGGTGTGTACCACAGAATAGAGCATCCTCCACATTTTTTAGGGGGTCTAGGAGTAGTGCTATCTAAGTTTTTACATAAAGGAATGCTATCTATATTTTTGGAGAAGGTATCGGTGTGGCAAGGCCTGCTGTTGCTAGCTATCTTAGTTTGTTTTCGTTTTTGACATAGAGATAAATGAATGTGTATGGGGTCTCGGTTCCTTAGGTGTAAGACCCTCCAGGGTTCCATCGACAAGTGTGTGTTGTTGGTTGCGACTGTGATGGTTTGGTGCGTGTTTGGGATGAGATTTGAGATATGTATTGTTTGTGCCTGGTGTTATCTATGTATTCTATTTGTTGGGAAAATCCGCTAGAGGCGAGTGCTTGATTATAGTATGGTGCGTGATTATTGAAAATTTCTGCAGTGGAAGAGAGGTCGGATATGCAGTTTGAGATGCCCTTGATTATGTTGTCGAAAGTGGATTTGTGGTGGTTGGAGTGGATGTTAAGGTATTTAAGGTATTGGTTAGGTTTGTGGCAAGGGGAGTAATGGGAGGTTGATAAGTTTAAAGTTGCGTCAAGAAAGTTAACAGTTTTGTGAGTGTTTTCGAATATGATTTATAGGTTTAGGGTAGAGATGAATTTATGTAGATCTTTTCTAGTTCTTTCTAAGGAGGATTTATTTATGCTTTTAGTAACTAATAAAGCGTCGTCCCTGTATAGGCCTCCCTTGATGTTTGGGAAGTGTATATGGAGCTGGTGTAGGATATATAGTCCAACTAAGTCAGTGACCTGAGCTGAATCAGAAGATCCCATGGTTACATCGAAAAGGTTGCTATGTTTATTGCTATGGTTATTAGCCCGGCACCAGAGTTTGCCTTCAAAAGATATAAGGGTTTTGCGGCATTAAGTATTATGTTAATTTCTAGTAGTGTTAGGTTAGTAAAGTTCCTAGCTAGAAGAAGTGCTTGATTAAGGAGTTTAGGAGAAATAGAAGAGTAGTAATTATTTATGTCGAATTGTAGGAAGGAATATAAGTTTTTGTTCTTTAGAAGGTGGAAGCATGTAATAACTCCACCAGTGTGGGACCATAGGTTAATGTTTAAATTGTCCTTGACGATTGGTATTATTTTGTCCAAGATGTTTTTGCTTACCCTTCTTAGGTCGGATTTGGTGGGGCATATTAGACGTATTGGAGGTTTAGTAATAAAGTCCTTAATGTGATCCTTAAGGTTAAAGTGTGGAGAAGCAGAGCAGTATGGTTCGGTTCGGGCGTCCAGTTGTAGTTTCCTCATAAGTTTGCAGTGGTTTGTGTTGATTTCATTTAGGGCAGATGTTGGTGCCAGCTTGTATGATTTGTTGAGTTCTTTCTTTATGAATTTATTGCATTCTTCAATGGTAATGGGGTACATATTTCCTGTTTTGTCCGAGAAAACATGTAGTTTGGGGGATGCAATGATCCGTTTATGTTGTTTGAGAGCTTTTTTGAAAGGAGGATTTGTATTTACAGAATTTAATGTTCCTAATTAAATTAATCATATCCGCTCCAATTTTTTCCAGATGGGGGTTGTGTGGAGGGTTGATAGGATTTGAGGTTGTAGCTGTTGTTATTATTGTAAGTTCTGTATTTTTGGTTGTCGTTGAAGAAAACCTTCCATCTCATTCTTGGGATGAGGTCTTTAGTTTTGGAAAGGAGGGGTAAGAGAAAGGTCTTTTGTGAAGGAATAGGTTTGTCCTTAAGAGAAATGTCAAGGAGTTGTTTATCTATTACTGAAGCTTTACCTGAGATGAGTGCTTAAATAGCGAGAAATGGAGGTCATGAACGGTAGTGGTGTCAATGAGACCCAAACGTTTCAAGTAATGCTGAGTAAGTGCTATGGATAGACCTTAGTTAAGCTCCAGGTACGGTGATTATGCGAATAAGGGGTCCAACGTAGGTCATACATCAGCGAGTGTCTATAAGGATTTACTTATCGTAATGAGATAAAAAACCAAGGCTGTGTATATTTTAGAACATTTATAAATAGAAGGTCTTGCAGCTGTTTATAGGATATTTATTATACCCCTTCATCGGAGACGGTGTGAAAGGATGGATAAGCAGTTGTTAATTTAGATAAAATAGGAAAATATATGAAAGAAGGTTTGAAAATGCAATATTAAAGATTTTTATTGATTGATCGGTTTTACTTTTTTAAAAAAAGACTGTCAAAAGTAAAATGTAAAGCTTTGTATAAGCTTTGTTGTGTTAAGTACTGGTTAAGTACTGGTTTCCACTCGTGCGGTACCTTACAACTTTACTTTGTTTTATATATATATATATATATATATATATATGTGTGTGTGTGTGTGTGTGTGTGTGTGTGTGTGTGTGTGTGTGTGTGTGTGTGTGAGTATACGACTGGCTACTTTCAGTTTCCGTATACCAAATCAACTAACAAGGCTTTGGTCGGCCCGACGCTACAGTAGAAGACAGATGCCCAAGCTGCCATGTATTGGGACTGAACCCGGATCCGTATGGTTGGAAAGCAAGCTTCTTACCACACTTTCGTTCATTGATAACTCTCTTGCCATTGAACACCATTTCTGATATAGAGAGGGGACGTATACAAAAGTGGTTGAACGAACTTGTTTGTCTGCTCGTGATTCTTTATAATTATCCATATTAATATTTCATCGAATTTTATTTTAGTGATATTTCATTGATCCAAGTTGAAATACAATGAAGAATCAAGTATATATTTATCTAGTGTCTGTAATGCTAAGAGAAATAACAATATCTGGCATATTAAGTTATCTATACCACATCATAAAACTCTTATAATAGCAATTCATATCTAACGGTTTTTTTTTCATCTCAGAATGTCTCAGCGGTTACTTTGGTCACAACTGCAGAAAGTCCTGTCATTGTTCCCGAACATGTAACCACATAAATGGATCGTGTCCAGGAGAGTGTGATGCAGGATACACTGGATACAACTGCCAAAAAGGTTATTTTCAATACTTTTTATTTCAACATTTGATTTAGTGTTTCTAAACGTAGTTAAATTTCTCTTTTATCGTCAAAGGCTAATTCAGTATTAAATCATATCCGAGTTATGTTTTTAGGTGAGATAATAAAAAGCGTGTCAATCACATCATATATTTGTAGTAGAAAGCTCTTACAGCCATAACTTTTATTGTGTGGAGCTATTAATATCTAATCTATTGTGTTTTGTATTAATATTTTCAGAATGTAAAGTTGGTAGATTTGGTAGCAATTGTAGAGAGACATGTCATTGTATGGACAACATAAACTGCGACAGAAGAACTGGAAGATGCTCAGATGGATGTTCTGCTGGATATAGAGGCTACTTTTGTCAACAAAGTATGATATAAAACTATATGATATTCCATATAAATATGTTTAAATCTCTGCATCTGATTCTCACTATCTATTTCCTTTTATTTCTTTAACGTGGTAATGGAGATGAGGACTTTACAGGTTTATAACCAATATATTTTCCAAACTTACATTCATTAAATACTTCGTAAATTCATAGTGAGATATGTGGGCTGCATGCTTTTTTTATGTATGTTGTATATATGTATGGATGTCTGCATATGTATTTATACATATACGTATATATGTATTTATGTATGTATGTATATATATATATATATATATATATATATATATATATATATATATATATATATATATATATATATATATATATATATATATATATATATATATGTATATGTATATATATATAATATACATGTATATACATATAATATACATGTATTTATGTTTATATCTATATATATATATATATATATATACATATATATATATATATACATGTATAATTAAACAAAAGGATAATTTACTCATCCATATATATATATATATATATATATATATATATATATATATATATATATATACATAAACGATGATGATGATATATATATATATATGTATATAATATGTATATCTATACATATCTATGTAACACACACACACACACATATATATAAATATATAATTCACACACACACACACAAATATATATATATATATATATATATATATATATATATATATATATATATATATATGTGTGTGTGTGTGTGTGTGTGTGTGTATACATAAATACAGGGGTTGGACAAAATAATGGAACCACCTTAAAATTTTAAACAAATTATTTTAATATAGGCTAGGACCGTCTGTGACAGTAGTTACACCTTCAATTTTACAATTTATAGACTCGTACAAAGTTTGAATTGTTTCCAAAGGAATTTTTGTCCATTCTTCAACTGAAACAGTTTCCAATACTTGGAGTGATGATATCGATATGGTGGAGGATATCGACTCCTTACTTGCTTTTATAAAATACACCATAAATGCTCAGCAATATTGAGATCTGGGGACTGTGGTGATCAGATAAACTTTTGAACTTCACTAGAATGTCTCCTGCCATTCAGTAACAACTTTAGCTGTGTGAATTGGTGCATTATAATTCTGAAAGATTGCTTTTCCCTCCGGAAACAGTTCCGCAACCGTAGGATGAATCTGATTAGATAAAATGATTAAATAGCCTTCACTATCAATTCTGTCATTGGGCCGGCGAATTTCCAAGATACCCCAGATCATTACATATCCTCCTCCATATTTAACAGTTGGAAGAAGGCAGTCTGGATCAAATGCTTCTTGCTTCTTTTGGCTTTCTCCACACGTATACTCGACCGGTGGTCGGAAATATGGTAAAGGATGCTCTAGGGACTAATTCCACACTAAACGCTTTGCGACGTTTGTTTTTGAAAGTAGTGGTTTTCTGATTGTAGCCCTCCCGTGAAATCCGGCTTTGTACAGCTTCCGGCAAACAGCTTATGTGGAAACTGGGTTCTCAAGGTTGTCATTAAGCTCTGCAGTAATTTTGGGAGCTGATCCATTCTAACAATTCGCGTAAGAGTCCCTATCTGAAAGTTTTGGTTCTCTTCCGGAGTTTTGCTTCGACGAGGAGGTTTTTTCCCCCTTTCTCAAAGGCTGCCATTACTTTCAGGTGAGTACTTCTTGATACACGAAACATTTCGGCTGCTTTCGTTATGCTAGCACCTGCCATATGAGCACCAACAATTTGACCTCTATGAAAGTTCAATAGATCTGTCATTTTGATGAATTGTTATTACCTTTTTCTGATGATAACTGAAAAGAAACAGCAATTTTAGCAAAAAATATGCTACTCTAAAAATAAATCAGAAAAACAAAAATAAACAATATTTTGATGGTTTTTATAGATATTTCAAACTTTGATGCTAGGCCTTTCCATTACTTTGTCCAACCTCCGTATATATACACCATACATATAAGATAGAGTGAGAACACTTGGAGAAGACATACAGAAATCGATTGAACTAACGGGTAGGCTATTACATCCTTGTTAAAAACGTCATTCAAAAGAAACTAGGTCTCATCATCATCATCACTATTTGACGTCCGTTCTGTATGTTGTTATTCGCTGTGCGGTTCTTTGGCACGGTTTCTACAGCAGGATGCTCTTCTTAACATGAAAAACGTTACAGTGTGTACTGAGCGCTTTTGTCGTTGCTCCAGCACTAGTGATGTCACCAAGTTTTTCAAGGTAAGAACCTTCAATTAAATGGGGTACGGTATTGAGGGACATGAAATTATGGTAGAGAGACAGGAATCTTGCTGAAGATGTGATTACATGGCTTCCCCAGCTGGAGAGAGAGAGTGAGAAAGAGAGAGTGATGTTGATGGCGTACCTTCAAGATACAAGGTGCGATTTAGGTAACTGCGCATTTGTGTGAAAACAGTTTCACAGATGTTTAAAGAAGGAATTTGATATGAATATCAGTTTGTTGGAGGTGAAGTGAAAGAGGTTAAAGGGAAGGAGGAGGGTAGAGGGAGGGTATGAGTAGGTACTGGAGGAGGAGGAGGCACCCGTAAGGGACCGCCGTACGCATACAATATGAAAAATAGAGGATAAATAATGTCACATCACCTGAGCGAGTAGTACCACAGTTGCAAGATAGACAGAAAGATGACCGTTAGATGAATTGTGTAGTAAGGCATGACAGTGGTTCTCAAGCACTTCACAGCATCATTAATCCCGTTCGTTTCCTATCTTTTCCGTGAGGTTCAAAATTTTGAATTCGCTCTTCACTGCTTTATCCCACATCTTCCTGAGTCTTTAGGGGTTGCCACGTCTTTATACGGCTGTTTTCATTCATCCGTGTCCTACGACATTACCAGTTAAGTCTTCTCTGCTGTGCATTAATGCTTCGTATGCCCAATTTTTTTCCCAAGACACTTTTTGGTCGTACATGCAAACTAGCTTTGCACATCCAGCAGAGCATGCGAGCTTCCTTTTACTCTACTTTTTTGTGTTTGTATACATGATCCAAGTTTCAAAATATATGTAGCATTGATAAATAGATAAAGGCTGAAAACGGAGACATGGCGAACACCTACATCCAAACTAAATTCATCATTGTATTCGTTAACTCACACCTTGCTGACAACATCCTTGTACATGTCTTGAACGACTCTCAACAGCAATTTGTTTACAAGCAGCCGCTACGATCACGATATCAAGGAATGGAAACCCCGTCGAGTCGAAAGCTTTCATTAGAGTGACAAATGCCAAGTAGAGGATTTTAAATTTTACTAAATACTTCTCCTGCAGTAACTGTATTGTAAAGAGAAGTACTCTCGCCCGAATGAAACCAAAATACATCTCGTCTATATTCACTCTTATTCCTAACTAATCGAGGATTATGACTTCTTCAATGACGTCGAAGAGCAAATGCACTGATTTAAACCCTCTATAGTTACTTCTCACTAAGACATTTCATTCACCATCGTAAGAAAGCTGGCGGAAACATTAGGACGCCCGGCAAAATCCTTAGCGGAATTTCTTCCGTCTTTTCATTCCGAGATCAAATTGTTGTCGAGGTTGACTTTGTCTTTTCCTCGCTGGTAATAGTACTTAGCGTTTTTTCTTCCCAATTATACGTTCTGTGTTCAAATACCGCCGGGGTTGACTTTTCCTTTCATTCTTTCGAGGACGATTAAATAACTACCAGTTGAACATTGGGGTCGATGTAATCGACTCACCCTCTTCCGGAAATTCTGTTATTTAGGAGACTTCATAAGCAGTGGCAGGAGATGTGGGGTACACTATTGAGGGGTATCAAAGTATAAAAGAGACACAGGAACAGTTACCTGACAGAAGTGGTGAATACATGTCTTCACCCGCTGGAAAGAGAATTTGAAACCAATACTCTTAGTAAAAGAATGAATGTCAAATATTTTTTTATTCTCAGCCTAAAATGAGTGTCTCACTATAAAGGTTTGACAGTGTTACATATCCAAGATTTTCGTGATACATATATATATTGTTATTAGTCATTCGACTGCGGCCATATTGGAGCACCGTCCTGAGGAAATGTACACAAACGAATCGAATGCAAGCGTTTTTTTTTATAAAAACTTATCTATTTATGAATTTTTTTTGCCGAACCGCTGTTACGAGAATGTAAAACATGTAAACCGGTTGTTAAGCGCATGGTGGGGACCACACGCGCACACAAACACACACATGCACACGCACGCGTGCGCACACACATAAATATACATATATATATATATATGACGTGTCCGTTTACTGCATCCACTAACAACTGTGTGGTCGACTTGAGGTTATTATAGGAGACAGCACGCAATGAGACTAGAAGTAGAACCATGTTGTTGGGAAACAGACACGCTTGCACCTATATATACGAAGGTGGTATCACAAAGATCCCGGACTCGTTATGTTTAATAAAAAAAATCACTTGTTTACCTGTTTTAACATTATCTTCTTCAAAATAGTCACCCTGCACAGTACTACACCGCCAAATGTGTTTCTCTCACTTTTGGAATCCGACCTGTAAGTCGTTTTCCGTAAGTGACTCGAGAACCTTCTGTGATTCACTCTTGATCTCGACAACGGTGTTAAAACGCCGACCTTTGAGCTGCATTTTGAGACTGGAGAAGTGATGGAAGTCCGCATGTGCTAAATCTGGTGAATAGGATTGGTGAGGAAGTGATACCATGTTGTTTTTGGCGAGAGCTCACGGGCGAGGAGAGCTCGGGGACACGCTCCCCAGATCCGATCGCTTTCGCCAAGTCTCCTCCCACAAACGTTTCAAAACATCGCTGTAGAATTCCCGATTAACAGTCTGGCACTGGGGGAGGAATTCCCAAGACCAAATTTTCCGGGTTTGACACTCGTAGTAGGTCTTCCAGCTCACTTATCGTCTTCCAGGCACGTCTTTCCGCTTTTGAAGCGCCCGTACCTCTCCAAACATTTCCTCGTCGCTGTAAGCTTGCCAAAATATGCTCAATGCCTCTGTAGCCGACTTCCCAAGTTTAACGCAAAATTTCACAGTAGCTACTTGTTCCTGTCCGAGACAAAATCGCAGACTACAGCATAAACAAAACAAAAAAACAAAAAATCCACAACTACAGATGTAAACACAGCATCGTCATTCGGCACACCGCCTCGTGAAGGTCACTGCTAGCGCTCACTGCACACGCAATCACATGTTGCCAACTTTTGCACGCTGCAGAACTAGTCCGGGGAATTTTTTGATATCACCTCGTATGTACACAGACACATACACACACTCTTTCTCTCTCTCTCTCTCTCTCTCTCTCTCTCTCTCTCTCACACACACACACACACACAATCACACATATATATATAGGGGCAGGCGTGGCTGTGTGGCAATATATATATATATATATATATATATATATATATATATATATATATATATATATATATATATATGTATGTATGTATGTATTTATGTATTTATGTGTGTATGTATTTGTGTATCTGTGTTTGTCCCAACACCCCCGATTCACAAACGATGTTTGCGTGTTTACGTCCTCGTAAGTGAGCGCTTCGGCAATAGGCACCGATAGAATGGTACTCGTCTTACAAAGAATAAGTCCTGAGGTTGAATTTTTCGACTGAAGGTGGTTCTCCAACATGACTGTTGTCAAATGGCTGAAACAAGTAAAAGAATTATATATATATATATATATATATATATATATATATATATATATATATATATATATATATCGGTGTCACCTCACTCTCCCGCGAACATCTTGATTCGTTCCTCTCTTTTGTCCAATCCTTCCATCCTGCCCTCCACTTCTCCTGCACTATCTCTGACACCTCTGTATTTTAATACTTTTGTGATAAACAGGACTTAACACAACAAAGCTTATACAAAGCTTTACGTTTTATTTTAGACAAACTTTTTCTAAAAATGTGAAACCGGTTAAGTCAATAAGCATCTTTAAAATTGCATTTTCAAACCTTCTTTCATATATATTTCCACTCGTGCGGTACCTTACAACTTTACTTTGTTGTATATATATATATATATATATATATATATATATATATATATATATATATATATATATGTGTGTGTGTGTGTGTGTGTGTGTGTGTGTGTGTGTGTGTGTGTGTGTGTGTGCGTGCGTGCGTGCGTGTGTGTGCGCGCGTGTGTGTATGTGTGTGTGTATGTGTGTGTGTGTGTGTGTGTGTGTGTGTGTGTGTGTGTGTGTGTGTGTGTGTGTGTGAGTATACGACTGGCTACTTTCAGTTTCCGTCTACCAAATCAACTAACAAGGCTTTGGTCGGCCCGACGCTACAGTAGAAGACAGATGCCCAAGGTGCCATGTATTGGGACTGAACCCGGATCCGTATGGTTGGAAAGCAAGCTTCTTACCACACTTTCGTTCATTGATAACTCTTTTGCCATTGAACACCATTTCTGATATAGAGAGGGGACGTATACAAAAGTGGTTGAACGAACTTGTTTGTCTGCTCGTGATTCTTTATAATTATCCATATTTAATATTTCATCGAATTTTATTTTAGTGATATTTCATTGATCCAAGTTGAAATACAATGAAGAATCAAGTATATATTTATCTAGTGTCTGTAATGCTAAGAGAAATAACAATATCTGGCACATTAAGTTATCTATACCACATCATAAAACTCTTATAATAGCAATTCATATCCAACGTTTTTTTTTCTTCATCTCAGAATGTCTCAGCGGTTACTTTGGTCGCAATTGCACAAAGTCCTGTCATTGTTCCCGAACATGTGACCACATAAATGGATCGTGTCCAGGAGTTTGTTATGCAGGATACACTGGATACAACTGCCAAAGAGGTTATTTTCAATACTTTTTATTTCAACATTTGATTTAGTGTTTCTAAACGTAGTTAAATTTCTTGTTTATCATCAAAGACTAATTCAATGTTAAATTATATCCGAGTTTTGTTTTAAGGTGAGATAATAAAAAGCGTGTCAATCACGTCATATATTTGTAGTAGAAAGCTTTTACAGCCATGACTTTTATTGTGTGGAGCTATTAATATCTAATCTATTGTGTTTTGTATTAATATTTTCAGAATGTGAAGTTAGTAGATTTGGTAGTAATTGTAAAAGTACATGTCATTGTATCGACGACGAAAAGTGCGACAGAAAAACTGGAGAATGCTCAGTTAGATGTTCTGCGGGATATAAATGCTACTATTGTCAAGAAAGTATGATATAAAACTATATGATATTCCATAAAAATATGTTTAAATCTCTGCATCTGATTCTCACTAACTATTTCCTTTTATTTCATTAACGTGGTAATGGAAATGAGGACTTTACAGGTTTATAACCAATATATTTTCCAAACTTACATTCATTAAATACTTCGTAAATTCATATTGAGATATGTGGGCTGCATGCGTTTTTAATGTATGTTGTATAAAAGTTTGCATGTATATGTATTTATACATATACTAATATAAGTATTTATGTATATCTATATAGATATATATGTATATATATAACATATATATATGTATGTATATACATGTATATATATATGTATATAATATGTATATACATACATATATATGTAACAGAGACTCAAACACACACACACATATATATAACTCACACATATATACATAAACCCACACACACGTGTGTATATATGTATATATATATATATGGGAGAATATACAAAAAATAACAACAGACGAGGACAGGTGGTGTAAATAACAAAAGTATATATTAGTATGACGCTCAGGAATACGGAAAGTCTTTGACGTTTCGAGCTACGCTCTTCAACAGAAAGAATACGGAGACAAGGAGAAAAACACGGAGAAAAAAAATTGAATAGTGTTCAGTCAACGGTCAATCATTTATGTATATATATATATATATATATATATATATATATATATATACATACATGCATATATATATATATATATATATATATACATGTGTCTCTGTTACATATATATGTATGTATATACATATTATATACATATATATATATACATGTATATACATACATATATAGGCGTGGCTGTGTGGTAAAAAGCTTGCCGGTTTGAGATCCACTGCATGGCATTTGGGCAGGTATCTTCTGCTATAGCATCGGGCTGACCAAAGACTTGTGAGTGGATTTGGTATATATATATATACATATACAGGGAGAATTCACGAAGCAAAAAGACGAAGACAGGTGGTGTAGACAACAAACAGATGTATTAGTTTTACGTTCGGGAATTGAAAAAGTCTTTAACGTTTCGAGCCTACGCTCTTCCACAGAAAGGAACACAGAAAAAAATTAAATTACAGAATGTGTAGTGGCTAGCGTTCTATCATGCCGAATGCCGGACAGAGGTGACACACAGAAGAGCTAGGATTAAGGGGAGATAATAAAGTAGTGGTGATCCGAAAACGAAGGTGAGTATGCGTGTGTATAAGAGAGCATGTATGGGCGTGTGGATGAGGGCTTGTGACCTGGACGTGTGCGTGTGTGTATGTGTAGATGTGTGGATGTGGGGCTGGGAATTGGTCAGTGCTAGTGTGTGCGTTGTTGTGTGATGTAATGTGATGTGATGTGGTGTTGTGTGGTATGGTGTTGTATAGTGTAGTGTTGTGTGGTGTGATGGTGTTGGGATGTGGGGGAGGCGAGAGTGAAGAAAGCAAGGGTGGGTTGTGGGTTAGGCTGAGGGTGGGGTTAGAGATGGTTTGTGTGCGAGTGGGTGTGAGGGATGGGGTGGAGTTGGGATGGCATGGATAGGGAAGGTGGGGTTTGATTGTGGGGGTTACGTTGGAGGGGTGACGATGAATGGAGAGGGGGAGGGAAAATGTGGGTAGGAGTGAAGAGAAGTAGGAATCGGAGCAAGAAAGGAGAGGTGGGTGGGAGAAAGTAGGTTTGAGAGGGAGAGAGGAGAGGTGAGGAGGTTAGATGAAGAGGGGAAGAGAGTTGAGCCCATGTGGCGCAAAGGAGTAAAGAGAGAAGATTAATCTCTGTTCACGGCGCAAACGGGAGTCCGAATGGCCTGTGTGCAAGGACAATCCGAACACAGACAGGTGTTGCAAAGAGTGACCGGGAGAGCGCAAGACTGGGGTGTCATAACCGAGTCAGATGTCTCGGCGGTGTTCTGCGAACCGGTCAGCCAAGTGACGTGACGTTTGCCCGATGTATAGAGAAGGGCAGAGAGAGCAGGAGATGCAGTAGATGACATTGGTAAAGTGCAGGTGAACGAGTCGGTGATATGTATGTATGTGTATTATGTATGTATGTATATGTATATATATATGTATATATATGTATGTATGTGTGTATATATATATGTATGTGTATATATGCATATCTATCTATCTATCTATCTATCTATCTATCTATCTATCTATCTATCTATCTATCTATCTATCTATCTATCTATATATATATGCACATAAGTCATTGTGTCTGTGTTTATCTCTCACCACCACGCCACAACTGGTGGTGATTTGTTTACCTCCCCATAATCTAGCTTTTCGGTGACCGAAACCGTTAGAATAAGTACCGGGCTGAGGTTGAATTACTGCGGCCAATTCGTTCGACTGGGTGGCGCCCAGCATAGCCGCAGTCAAACGACTGAAACAAGCAGAAGATAAAAGATAAAATGAAAATGCAACGTAATATTATGTCGTCCTCATGAATATTTTGTAAATGAATAACATTAATAACATTTCGAATCAATGAGACATATCGATATTTTGTACTAAACAGTTATAAGTATTTTAACATGCTATCGTGTTGTATCTGGTTTATTTGGTTAACGCTTCAATTGAGTTATGGAGAAAACTGTTTAAATTTTAAGAAATAATGTTTATCGCCACTTTAAAATGATTGTTCCGTAGTAACCGGTGTTACGACCGTTTTAACCATCAGGAGGTGCCTCCTCCAGCTGGTTATAGATGAAACCTACGCCCGATACATATTGTAAGGTGGAGAGAGAACTCCTGCAATCTTCTTGTGACAATAACGTGACCGCCAGACTTTATGATATCGAGCTGTTTGTGCTGATCTTCAGTAGTGGACACCCATCCGCTAGAGATAGAAGTAATCCATTGCAGCTTGCCATATACATAAAAAAATACATGACGACTATTCAACGATTTTGCAACAAGCAAAGTAGCGAGTAAGAAAATCTCTAGAAGAGATCAAAGTAGTAACTATACTGAGAAGTATTGTTTATGGCCACTGCAATATGGCTGTTACATAGGAGCCGATGTTAGTACCGTTTTTAATCTCAGAAGAAACCCCTTGTAACTGGTGGAAGATGTAATCTGTCCCCGATATTACATTGCAAGGAAGGAAGTGAACCCCTATCATCTCCTAGGAACGATGACATGACCAATTGTTCTACTGGAATTTATGAAATTTTGAGATGAAATTAAATTCGATTCCATGCAATGGGTGAACTTGTATAATGTATATCAATACAAAAGCGATTTGTAGTAATAATTTGTCAATATATTTCTGTTTATTAATAAGGCGGCTTGCTGGCAGAATAGTTAGCAAACTGGCCCTCGGGGTTCGATGAATTAAGTACCAGTGAAGTACTGAGGTTGATGTGATCGAGTGCCCCCTTCCTCCCTCCATAAAAATCCAGGCCTTGTAAGGCCCACTAGATTTTGTCGTTCAATAATGAAAGAAACTTACTGTTATATTGACGATAAAGCTTGTGTGAAAGCCATTTGCCTACTCTTTATAATTATTTATATGTTATAGTTCACCAAATTTATTTTACCAGCCTTGTTTGATCATGTTAATATCAAAGCTTCTATTTTCAATATAATATTGACTACAGTAACTTTAGTATTGCCCAGAGTAGAAGTACAATGATATATTCAATAAATATTTAACCCTATCAGGTCTTTGTGACGCTAAAAGAAATTACAATATTTGGTATATAAAGTCAAATATACTTTATCAGAAATCTCTTTGAATAGCGTCATTTGTAACATTTTTTATTTATTTCAGAATGTCCCGATGGTAGCTTTGGTCACAATTGCAAAGAGTCCTGTCATTGTTCCGTAGCATGTAACCACATAGATGGATCGTGTCCAGGTGACTGCGATAAAGGATACACCGGATTCAACTGCCAAAAAGGTTATTTTCAATACATTTTATCCAATTATTTTAAAATTCTCTATATTTGATTTAGTGTTTCTAAACGTAGTTAACTTTTTTTCTTTATCATAAGATACTATGTTAATCACAACATAGATCTACTGTTTAGCTACGAACATAGTGTAAAAGGAACATCATTAATATCTTAGTTATATCTATTTTTGCAACCATGACCTTTATTATATGCAGCTAATAATATATAATTCAATTTGCTTATATTAATATTTTCAGAATGTGAAGTTGGTAGATTTGGGCCAAATTGTAAAGGGAAATGTCATTGTATCGACAACGAAAGCTGCAACAGAGTAAATGGATCATGTGGAGGTGGATGTTCTGATGGATATTTAGGCATCGATTGTCAACTAGGTATAATTTAAATCTACATTTAATTTTGTATAAAATATGTTTCAATCACTCCATATATTTCTTTAATAGATGCATAAAGCAAGGGAAGCAGATATTAGTATATAAGTGTTGGGTTCTTTGCAAAAACTGCAAAACGACTTGCAGGCAATATAAAAATGTGCTGCTAAAAATAACATGCAGCACAATGCTGATAAGTTTCAAGCATTATTCGCCCATAAACAGACTACAATCGGAATACATAGGACCAGGGATAGTGCAATTGCGGAGTTAGAATCGGTGCATGATCTTGGAATCCAAATTGATAATGATGCAACATTCCATGAGCATATTACCAAGATGACAAAGTTGCCCAGGCGAGTAGCTGGATGGATGTTTAGATCATTCAGAACCAGAAATAAGCATAGCTTGCAACTCCTATGGAGGACATTTGTCCTCACTCGTTTGGATTACTGCTCCCAACTGTGGTCGACACAAAGAATATTGACTCGGTGAAACAGATGAGCTACTGGGAGAGGATACAAGAACCGAAGCTTTCCCCTCTGAAGAGAAAGCGAAAAATGTATGCAATGATATAATATGGTAAATTCTGGAAGGTCTAGCTACCAAAGTTGGAATTAAAAGCTATACCAGCAACCGAACTCGACAGTATTGCCTAATACCAAAGATACCGTCTTCTTCATTCCAGATAATGACCCAGGATTGGATTTCAAGGAACCATAACTATTTAACATATTGTGAAGCAACCTAAAAAATTAGTAAGGTGTAAATGTGGGAACCTTCAACACGCACCTGGACAAATTTGTATCAAAAGTCTCGGATGAACCCACATAATGACAGGAGGCACAAAGAGGAGCAGCTCCGTCCAGCTCGATCTTTCGCCATAAACAATATGAAAGGGAAACCCGAAATTACTGTAGGTCGGTGCCCCAGTACATCTCCAGCCTCTTGCTGAATACTGTGAAAGAGGAAAAAAAAAATTTAATCTCCAAACTTTAAGAGACCGCTACTCAACCCTCCATAATCAAGGCAGCTTAGTCATAAGCACAGACACACAATGGCTCCACATACTTTATTCATTTAATTTTAATTTCTACACTGCACCCACTCAACAAGACTCCACCAAAGTCTCATTATGTATATCTTCAGTTTTACCATTTCAGCGTACAACTGTCAAATATGAAAACTTTCTGACACTCAAATCCAACAAAATCTTTCTATTCCGACGACGTCTTTTCCACTACCCTGAAACAGAGCGCTGCATTGTTACATATTTTCTCATCAAACTTTTTTCTCCCTGATTTCATTCCAGTTTTTATAAATGTACAACAATGTTCCATCCACATAAATCAATTTATCATTTTCTGCATCTCAACTGTATTCGAATAACAATCATATTTTCCTCACTTTGAGTCTCTCTGTTCTGCCTCAGTGAGGACTGATATGGCTTTCGTAATGTCATATTTACCGGGAACGTGATTGCCTGAATAATTAATTTGGGTCCTTTGCTCTTGAAACCATCAGTAAAATAAATGTTAGAGGGCGTAATTAAATTCGATTCAATGCAATGGCAGCGTTTAGAAAATGTATAAATACACATAAATAAGGTGTGTTTATATTTCTTATTCCTTTATCTTTTTATTTCTTCCAGTCATTTGACTGTAGCCATTCTGGAGCACTGTCTTTAGTCGAACAAATCGACCCCACGACTTATTAGAATCAAGTATATATTGGTTATAAACCTGTATAGTCCTGAGGAATCAAGTATATATTTATCTCTATGTAGTGCCTGTAATGCTAAAAGAAATTACAATATCTGGTATATTAAGTCATCTACACTATATGATAAAAACCGTGAAAGATTAAGAGATCTATCAACACATTCGTGTGTGTATGTATGTGTATATGTGGTGTATGAATTTGTGTGTGTGCGCGCGTGTGTGTGTGTGTGTGTGTGTGTGTGTGTGTCTGTGCCTGTATGTGTGCGTGTGTGTGTGCGTCTATATATAGTGTCTTCACCCTCTGAGAAATAGTATCCATTTCACATTTGAAATTCATATAAAACTATTTTTTTTTTCAGAATGTCGCAGCGGTAAATTTGGTCGCAATTGTACAAAGTCCTGTCATTGTTCCCGAACATGTAACCACATAAATGGATCGTGTCCAGGAGAGTGTGATGCAGGATACACTGGATACAACTGCCAAGAAGGTTATTTTCAATACTTTTTATTTCAACATTTGATTTAGTGTTTCTAAACGTAGTTAAATTTCTTGTTTATCATCAAAGACTAATTCAATGTTAAATCATATCTGAGTTATGTTTTAAGGTGAGATAATAAAAAGCGTGTCAATCACGTCATATATTTGTAGTAGAAAGCTCTTACAGCCATAACTTTTATTGTGTGGAGCTATCAATATCTAATCTATTGTGTTTTGTATTAATATTTTCAGAATGTGAAGTTGGTAGATTTGGTAGTAATTGTAACCGTACATGTCATTGTATGGACAACATAAACTGCGACAGAAGAACTGGAAGATGCTCAGATGGATGTTCTGATGGATATAAAGGCGACTATTGTCAACAAAGCATGATATAGAACTATATAATATTTCATAAAAATATGTTTAAATCTCTGCATCTGATTCTCACTATCTATGTCCTTTTATTTCTTTAACGTGGTAATGGAGATGAGGACTTTACAGGTTTATAACCAATATATTTTCCAAACTTACACTCATTAAATACTTCGGATATAAAGGCTAGAAATTGTCAACAAAGCATGATATAAAACTATATGATATTCCATAAAAATATGTTTAAATCTCTGCATCTGATTATTACTTTATATTTACTTTTATTTCATTAACGTGGTAATGAAAAT
>NC_142941.1:5643679-5661179 GCF_046866305.1 Octopus bimaculoides
AGATTCCGATTACAAACCGAAACAGATCCGATCTCAGTCTGTCATCCCAGTTTCCAAGCAGGGAAACAGATCCCTCGCAGTCAACTATCGCGCAATCTCACTCACCTCCCATATCATTAAATTGTTTGAAAGGGTGGTAAAATCAAGGATAGCTGGTTTCCTGGGTGAACCACAAACATCTGAATTCAAACCAGCATGGCTTTCGCTGCGGCAGGGTCTGTCTAACACAGCTCTTACACCACATCGATGATATGCTTAAAGCCTTGGGAACAGGTTCCAACTCTGATGTCATACATCTTGACTTCACTAAAGCGTTCGTCACTGCGCACGCTCTTAAACATAGCGATTTAGAGCCAGCAATTTGCTACCTAACAGTCCTTGCGCATGGAATTTCGTATGTCTTTTTGATCCAATGCCCTGAAGTGACTTATATACATAGATAGGTATTGTTTATAAATCAAATATTGTCTATAAGTCGAATCATATTGTTGGCTTCATTTGCTTTTTTTAAAAATGTATTTATGTTATGTTATCTTACAATTTATGGAATAGTGTATTATATTATAATGTAAATAAACTGTTAGATTGTCAATTGTATTTCTCTATTTAATTTATTATTTGTAATTGATAGTAATTCCCATAACTTTGTGGTATTCAACTGCTGTGCTGGTGAATTGGTCGTTTTACATCCCACTGAAGGAATTGCTTTTTCTCATGTTTGTTACATTATATATATATATATATATATATATATATATATATATATATATATATGTGTGTGTGTGTGTGTGTGTGTGTGCATGTATATGTATGTATAGATAGATACACACACACACACACACACACACACACACACACACACACACACACATATATATATATATATATATATATATATATATATATATATATATATATATATATATTTACACGATGGGCTAATTTCAGTTTCGGCAACGAAATCCACTCACTTTCCAAGGTTGTGGCGCACTGGCACTGAACGCGGAGCCATGTGGTTAAGAAGCAAGCTTCTTATCACACAGTCACGCCTGGGTTTGTTCGTCCTTTTCTTATGTATTTTTAAAGATCTATCAGTGGGTGTGTGTCTGTTGGTATAGATTTAGAAACTAAAATCCGTTTGTAACGACGGTGAATGTTCCAGTCGATCCGATCAATGGAACAGCCTGCTCGCAAAATGAACGCGCAATAGATTCAGCGAGAAATAGAATGTGACAAGACAGGCTCTTTGAAACATAAGAACTACTCATTTGTACCAGACGAATTGACTGGAGCAACATGAAGAATAAAGTGTCTTACCTAAGGACACAACTTACTGCCAGGTATCGAACCCACGATCGGGAGATGAATACACTCACCATTAAACCACTCGCCTTTACCAGTACAAGCCTTCCTTCTATAAATATAATCATTTTTTTCTTTAATTGACTTATGTTTTAAATATTTGAATGCGGCCTTTAAAAAAATTTAGGTTCTGGATCTTGTCCGGATATTAGACTAGGGGTTCTCACCAGTTTCTTTTGTCGCTGGGCCCCTTCGACTAGTATTTTATTCTGGTAGATCCCCCTAGATATTCGAGGTTTAAAAATTAGTTTTATAGAAATTTCTCTCAAAATTCCTATTTTGTTTTTTACACATTAACTTGTGTAAGTTGAACTATACAGAATGTTAGAGAATGAAACCTAGCTGTCTCTTTCAAACCATACCAATGTATACACATAAGCAAAATTTTCTCAAGGACCCTTAAAATACTACTATGCATCTTCAAGTTACTATTTTGTTATGTGCACCTCCAAAAATTTTATATGGCTCGTCAGCGGCCATATGGAACCCAGCACAGGAATTATGATGTGAAGGAACAAGAAGTAACATAAATACGAATATATTTATACATGAAAACATACAGTTAATTACACCGTGCAACAAGATTTTTGTCCTTAGATACAACTGTTATTTCCTATTTGCTTACCTCGAGGAAGTATGGAAAATGGCTAACATTTCCTTCATACACACACATTCAAATACATACACTCAAACAGTCGCATACACACCCACACACGCATATACAACCTTCCCCCCACCGCACACATTAAAAGGCCTCCCAAATTTACTCTATGGCTCACTTACATTAACATATCCTGCTCACATCTCTCTCTATGGAGTTGATAATTAAAGTACCAATCCTATGCGATACGTCAGCCGAATTTTATGAACGTCGGTCTGGATGTTGCGCTAACTGTTCCGGTTCTATGTTTTCTAGAGTTCAAATCCTCCTACTGCCTACTTCGTTGCTTAATTTAACCCAAAACATGGCTTTAAAACACCACACGGCACCTTTTAAAAGCGTTTTGGCTAGATATTCAGTTTGAAGATGCATTCCTTCTTCCGTGACACTTCAGTAACGAGATCTCGCAGAAGGCTTATGTGCACTGCGTTTCCAGTTGATTAAAAGATAAAACTGAAAACTTGTGTCGTTACTCTATGACAGGAAAGTGTCCAGTTCTCACATCTTCTTTGGTTGGTCTTCAGTAGAAGAAAATATGGATTAAAGTCTTATACTAAAGTGTACTAACCAAAATGCAAACAGTAACTTTTAATTTTTAACATTTGATTTATATTTCAAACAAACACCTTTTATATTACTTCATATTAAAAAAAAATACCATTCGATAAACTATACAAATTTCTAATTTAATATCTCTGAAGATCAGAAGAGTTGTCTATAAATGCTTATCAATAAGCGTTCACTCTTTTCTCGTCTGCCTTCAACATTGTCCACGACTCGCAGCCGTACGTCGCAATAGAGAAAGCGGCAGCCCGAAGTAGCCTTATCTTCAGCAGCATTGACATATCACGACTCTTCTAGATGTTCTTCATATCTTGTACCGCTTGCCTCGCTATCGCGAGCCTTCTCCGTATCTCTGGTGTGCTTGATCCACTGCTGCTGATTGTGGATCCCAAGTACACAAAATCATCCACTTCCTGAATCATCTCTCCGTCTACGGTGAAGTCACCTTGATCTGTCCTGTACTTATACACCCAAGATCTTTGTCTTCTTTACATTCAGGAACAGGTCCCTCAGTGCACTCATGTCTTTCCCTCTGCGTATCATCTGCAGCAATTCCTCCTTGCTGTTACTTATGAGGGTTGTGACATCGGCGTATCTCAGATTGCACAGCCTTTGTACAGATATGGAGACAGAACACATCCCTGTCGGACACCCCACTCAATGCCGAACCACTCAGTGTCACCGACGGACGTCCTGACAGATGACTGTTGATCTTAATATAGTCGCGCCAACAGTGTGACTAAGTGTTCAGGAAATCCCATGTCCTTCATGACGTCCCACTTCTCGATCATCATCCTGATGTTGTCTATCTGTTCCCTTGTTCCTCTGCCCTTGACGAAGCCAGCTTGTTCCTCAGCGATGACACTGCTATATTTCCGCTGCAGTCTACCTACGATGATTCGCAGCAGGATCTTGCTTACGTGGACAATAAGACTGATGGCTCGGTGGTTAGAGCACTCGCATGAGTTACCTTTCTCTGGTATTGGTACGAAGACTGCACGACACCAGTCGATCTGCCACTCCACGTCATTCCCGACCTTTACACACAATCTCCACAACAGTTCTATCCCAATATCTCCCGTCGCCTTCCATACCCCGATGGGCAGTTCATCCACGCCAGGGCTCTTCTCGTTCTTGGTATGGTACAGCGCCTGCCTCACTTCTTTGAGTGGTTCCGGTCCTCTATCTTCGGCTACAGCGAGTGCAGCGGAGAGATCTTCCTGCCTCCTTCTGTACAAATCGGTGCTGTATTCCTTCCACCTAGCTTTGATGTCATCTTCCTCTTTGATGTCCTCTTGATGTCAGGATGTTACCTTCTTTATCGTTGATGACGTCACTACGTGCTGTCCACTTCCTCTTTCTACTCAATTCCTTCACCAAACGAAAAACAGACTTGATGTCACCTTTCTGTGACGCATCTTCCGCCTCCAGACATATCTGGTCCAGATGGTTCCTCTTGTCCTCTAGTGCCTGTCTGTTGTACTGCTTGTCAACTTCTCTTCATTCCTGATGGTTTCCACTTACTTTCGCCTACCTCCTTCTTCTTGCGACGTCTAGGAATAATCCTCTCCGCAACTTCCTCTGTGATGTTGACCATTTTCTCCCAAAGTGCGTCTGATCTCCACTCTCCATTATCGTATGATTGGAGAAGCGGTAGAAATCTATTCTGCATCTCGACACTGAAAGCTTCCGGGATCTAAGTGACGTCGTACCGTGTTGTTTTCGTCTGCTTTCGCCGTGACCTCATCAGGATCTTAATCGTTGCACACAGCAGCTGATGATTGCTTTCGCAGTCTGCCCCTGGTCGTGTCCTTGCATTCTTGAGTGCCGACCTCCATCGTCCTTGAATCATGATGTAGTCAATTTGGTTTCGAAACCGGTCTCCTGGACTGGTCCAAGTGTACAACCTTCTCGGGTGATGCTGGAAGATGATGTTACCGATGTCTAGGTTGTTGGTGAAACAAAGGTCAACCAGATCCTGTCCTCTTTGATTCCTCTCCCCCAAACCGTGTTGGCCCACCCTCGAACTGTTGATAATGCTCTTCCCCACCTTGGCATTCCAATCTCCCATCACGATAATGACGTCTCTCCGTGGAACATTGTCCAGTGTCTGCTGAACAACATCATAGAAATCCTGCATTTCTTCTTCACTTGCTTCGCTCGTTGGTGCGTAAACCTGGATGAGTGTAGTGTTTAGAGAGTGGCACCTCAGCCGTATGGTCACGATTCTGTCATTGACAGGATTGTATCCTATGACTGATGAGGTCAACTCTCTGGACGTCACAAATCCCACTCCATTACGTCGACCGGTCTCCCTTCTTGTGAAGAAGATCGTGTCTCCATTCTGCGCTGTGAATCTTCCCTGACCGTTCCGACAGCCCGAGGACATTCATTCTACATCCCTTCATCTCAAATGTTATCACGTTTAGCTCCCCGTGATGAGTCCTCTGACATTCCATGTGGCAATGATCCACTCCTTACGTAGGTGAACACCCCTCTTTTTCACACCAGGACAGTCGGGAGGAAGGTGTTTAACCCACCTCCGTCATCACCTGGTTGACTAGATGTACTTGGGGAAGCATAAACCTCTTCCGCGGTGGCATTTGACACATTTTCAGGCCCCCGGGTCTCACCTTCCAATGTGATATCTGGCAATCTGAGCCTTGAAATCATGATAACAATCTCGACTATAGAGTGCGGTAGGTCGTCAGTATCTTTCTGCATCAGGGTTGAGATCCCTGAACTTTCATGACAGTTCTTCCGCCCTGAAAGACCGTTGACCGCCATGTCGCAGTTCGTACGCCCTTTAACATAAGCCCGGTGACCACTTGACACAAGGGGGAATGGTTTTCCCCATCCCCAACTGGAATCCACCAGATGGGTACCCGTACATAGTCTGGCCGGCGAGACGACGCTGTTGCCCGGGCTGTGGCCGCTGCTGTGTCCGGTAACTAGTAGGAGCCATATGTACGAGCTGAGGCTGATGTGGTGACCAAGGTAGTCGGATCACCCGCGGAGGGCGAGGCGTCTGTCTTCCTACAAAGGTGCTACTCCTCCATCAGCTCCCCCAACACCCCATATATATATGTATATATATATGACATTTGCTTTTCTTTCAATTAAAGTTATCTCATGTATGCATTTGAGCATGCCAAAATTGCCCAATTGAGGTACGTTTGTTGTTTTGTCTCTCCTCATCTATCTTAGGAGAGCGCATGCTCGAAATAGTTAAGGCTCCTTCCAATTTATTTGCTTTTTTACCTAATCTTTCTGTCCTATGTATATATATATATATATATATATATATATATATATATATATATATATATATATATATATATAAGATAATAAGAGTGAAAAAACTACAGAAGGCTTGTGTTACATGGTTAAAGTATATATTTAAATTATGTCAGAAAAATGTAAGAAAAATGTTAGAAAAATATTATAAAATCTTTTTGGTATATAAACATTGTATTTTGAGAAATAACCGGTTTCGTGTTGTCTTTTCAAATTTCTCTACTTCATTGTGTCGTGTTCGTTCCAGTCTGAGAAAGAAGAGTTCTAGATAGGGGGAGGTAATTAGGGATTTCTTCCGGTATAGGGGAGATAATCGAAATCTAGGAGGTGGTAGAATTTGATTAATTTACCATGGTTTTGTTCTATATTTTCCCCCCCTTTTTTTCCCAGTGGGGTGATGAATTTCCTTATTTAAATGTGTTAGCAATGGTTAAGTTTGGGTATGTATTTTTGAATGAAAAAGGTTTCCTTATTTAATCTAATCTGTGTTGGTGTTTTAATGGCACATTGATAAAAAGGAAAGATTATAAATTGTGGTAGCATTTGTTTTGCGCATTTTTCAATATGATCACTAAAAGGTATCATTCGGTATTCTGGGTGTGCAATCTGCTGGCGGTGCAGAGTACATATAGATAGATAGATAGATATACATACATATATATATGTATATATATATATATATATATATATATATATATATATATATACATATACATATGTATATACATATATATATATGTACATATATATATATATATATATATATATATGTTGTTGTACTTGGGGATGATCATATTGCCAGTTTAGCCAATAAAAACACACACACTGTATATTTGGTGTTAATTTGCTTCAGCTTTATATTACATTAATCTTAATCTTATTTCGGCCAGAGTTCTTTCGTCACACTTCTGTGACCTCCTCAGTGGTCCTTTGTTTCCTTCTTTCTTATGTGTGTCTCACCTTGCTAACTATCAGCCATTTTGTATTTTGTATTCCTATTGTATGTGTCTACGCATGCGTGTCCTTCAATGTGTCTGTGCCTTTTGTAAGTGCATGTGTGTATGGGGAGTGTCTGTATCACCTATATCCTCTGTTAATACGTGTTCGTTTGTATTTGTTTTTATTTATTTATTTGTTCATGTGTGTTTTTTTTCTGTGTTTAATTAAATTTTGTTACCGTATGTAGTATTTAATTCCATTTGTTTATCTATGTATTGTATTATACTTTGTTCATATTATTATTGGTTTATGGGTAACATGTTGTCACATGCTGTGGTTTGTGGTTTGTTAGTGGTGTGTGTTAGTGTTCCATTCTAGTTTCCTATTCAGGCTAGGTTTCTCTTCTATTATGTGTGTAGCTTCAGTAATTTGTCTAAGTGCTGCATCACTGCTATGTGTAGATAAGATTTTAATTTCTATGTTGTTGATTGAGCCTCTATGTTCTTGCTCAGCGTGCTGGTACAAAACTGATGAGTTCTTCCCTACCTTAAGTTCCCTCCAATGTTCGTTTGCCCGCTCCCCTATGCTCCTTGCTGTTTCGCCTACATATGTCATTGTCTTATTTCTGCATCGTCCCTCTGTACATCTTATACTATAGACCACATTTCTGGTTTTGCAGTTCGTTTGTGGGCTAAATCTACATACGATACAGTTCCTATCAGTGCAGGGGGTTCTACTGAAAGGGTATGTTCTACTGATAAGGGATTTAATAGGGTTGCCTGGCCTTTCAACAACCTTAATTCTTAGCTTAAGTTTGTCTAGGGCCCTTCTAAAGCGGTACGCCAGTTCGCCTCTAGGGGTGTTGTCGACGAACATGACGCTCTGGTACTTGTGGCTATCGTACCATGAGCTTGCCTTCCCTATTTTCTTCTTAGTCCTTTCTATGGTGTTCCATGATTTGTTCCTATAGAGTGGGCAAATCCCATTCCTATCGTTGCGTTTGATTGTATCAAACTTCTTCATAGCTCCTTTGTATACCCTGATCCTTTCTTTATGGCTGTAACCTGAGAACTGCATGCGGTGGATATTCCAGCCGATTTACAGGTTGATATACCGAGTTAACGTGATACATTTTGAGAATATATGGATAATAACAACAAATGGAGCAATACGCATGTCGATGAAAGTTCCTTTAATTCCTACATATATGTTTCGAAGCAAATGAGGGCCATTTCACAAAAAAAAAAGGGCTGCTGGAATCATCACTTGTTTCTCATCAGGGAGATCATAATAAAACATGCAGTAGGAAGACAAAAACGACATATATGTAAACATTCACTTTAATTATCTCCCCTCACCCGAATAACTCCTTGACCTCAACCTATAGCATCACATCACTAACACCCTCCCTTTATATTTCTATGTAAACTAGCATTCTTATTCCTAAAGCCCGTGGAATAATATCGTTGACCCCGTCATAACTCTATGTAAACTAACCTTCTAACGGTCACTGACCATGTAACATCGCAGCTCGTAAGTTACCCCATCATTTCGCTTTTGTCTTCCTACTACATGTTTTATTATGATCTCTCTGATGAGAAACAAGTGATGAATCCAGCAGCCCTTTTTTTATGAAATGGTCCTCACTTGCTTCTAAACATATATGTAGGAATTAAAGGAACTTTCATCGACCTGCGTTTTGCTCCATTTGTTGTTATTATCCATATGTATATATATATATATATATATATATATATATATATATATATATATATATATATATATATATATGTGTGTGTGTGTGTATATATGTATGTATGTATATATCTATATCTATATCTATCTATATATATACAGCGATTAGAAAATGGAGGATAATATGCTGTACCCAACGACTTGCAGACAGTGTATCCCGTTGAATTAATTAACTTAATTTGTAACTAAAGTGACAAAAAACCCCACAAAATTCAAGTGTTTATGACAACCGGGTTTACAAATAAAAGTACATAAGGAATTTGAGAATAAACATAAACTTACAGCTGTTTCGGTCTAGCGTTGGCATGCCCCATTCTATCCGAATAGCTCCTGCCGGAGTAATTAGCGGATGAAATGCTGAAATGGGGGTACATGCACGATTCGCTAGGCCTCTTCAGAGATTCACAAAAAATTCCATACAAATATACAGTAAGAGATAAAAACAAGAATGAAATAGAAATAAAAATACAAATAAAAATAAAAATAAAAATAAGGGTACAGCAAGAATAAAATAAATAAATAAATAAATGAAAAATGAAAATATAAAATATAACAATATAAAAATATAAAAATATAAGGCACTGCCAGATATTAGCATGAAGAAGAGATATAACTACAAAATAAAATCAAACTCTGAAATATTTTTGATGTCCTCTTATTTGCGCTGCAAACACGCTATGTCCTCGTTTATTTTGCATTGAACTATTAGCGTATGGTATTGTTGCGACTTGGCACTTAAACTTGCTAATCTTATTGTAGACATAAGTAAATATAGTTTTGTAGCGCGTCTCAACCGAATAATCCACATAATTAATCTCATTAGCATCCTTACTAATCATGTTAGTCTCAAACTCCCAATGGTAATCTGCAAATAATAATCATTCAAAAAATTATAATTTGGAACGAGAATATCACCTGTATATCTACAACAGGCACTAAGCTGCCTAACTAGACTTAATGTCTTTTTTTTATAAATTTCTAAGAAAGTACAAGTCGGTTAAAACAAGGACAATAATTACTCCCATGGCAATGCCTCTATTTTTGCCTAAGTACTCTACTATTAAATGAAACGTTTGCATTATATGATACTATTTTTATTAACCTTTTTAAATTATCATTTTAATTATACACTAGTATGAACACATTTCACCTTGCATTAGACATAAACGTTCTCTATTCTTTATCGAATGCAAAAATTCCATTATCTACCTAATGCTCAATAATAATCTAAGCCTGCGGAAACTGCTCTATGCTCATTGCTATCAAAATCCCTCTCCTACATGTCTTACATTTTACTCCAGCTCTAAACCTTAAGGCAATCACTCTCTACTGTCTTTTATTGCACAAACCTCATGATTTTATATAGTTTATATTATTATAATATTATAACATTGTTACTCTCCCGGTAATACAGTTTCGGTCTGTGTTTTCGCTGATAAGTTTTCCCTTCGTTTTTATTTTCACTAACAAATGTTTTGATTTATGGCACTTGTATTGCTGAGAAAGATATAAATATGATATTTTCATATGCTACTAGATTTCTAGGGTATCCCACTTGATGTCTACTTAAAAATAAAATTCTATTTTCTTTATATTAAAGCCCTATGTGATATCACCAAAGGAGATTGCGTCGCAGATGACAAGAGGAAACAACATTATTGCAACAGTACTTGCTTCAGAACACCTGGTAAGTTTAGTAGTATTAGCGCTATTTTCATATCACTTAATTGAATAACATGATACAGATCTTATATATTCAGCATGCTTCATCATCCTGCAATAGTTTTAGATTTCTTCGATAGTGTGGTTTTTTATTGCATTGTGTGTATTTTTGTTGTAAGTGCTATTATATATAATTATGCGTACGTGTACATGAACACACATGCCTGAAATGTTGGTTCCATTCTGTAAATTAACATCACATTAAAAAAAGAAATGTGAATCACGATGTGTTAATTTTATAAGAAGGCAGAGAATGACTTAAAACAACAGAAAATATATATGAATTGATAACAATGATTAATCAATTTCAGGTAGAAGACAGGGAAATTTTTATCAATTGCTACATACTTTTAAGAAAATATATAACTAATAATATGAATTTTAAATATCATAAAAAATTTAATTTTGTAATATTTCAAAATGGATACCTTTTGTTATAAAAATAAACCTAAAATGCAGATGATGTTAACATAGTTAACATGTTCCTGTTTATAGCATTTATGTGATAGATTTTATATTTTGATACCAAATACTAAACTTTATTCTTTTTCTGATTTAGTTAACTTTAGTTAAGTGATGAGAATGTCACCTGCCTCGGGGATGTTTCTATGTGGCCTGCTTGTTTGTTGCACCTTGTTTACCATTTTGTCCATGTTCTTTTGCCACGTCATGTACCCAGTTATGTATCTATATGTACATGTAGATGAACGTATATACATACATGTACATATATATGCATATACTCATATATTGTATATATATATATGTATATATATATATATATATATATATATATATATATATATATATATATATATATATAAATATATATATATATATATATATATACATATATATATATATATATATATATAGATAGATAGATAGATAGATAGATAGATAGATAGATAGATAGATACATATATATATATATATATATATATATATATATATATATATATATATATATATGTATGTATATATACATACATGTATCAGTTGCATACCCGTGATGTTCCGATGCAAGTTATGTCTAGAAGAAACTCAGGAAATCCTCACGCCCAGAAAAAAAACGTGATAAATCGACAAATAGACACTCCGAGGTGATCACATCATATAAACATAGAAGCAAAACATCGCTTCTGAAATTTAGAAAACTATGCATTTTGAAAGAGAATACCATCCGCCGTCCTTAGCATATTAGAGAACAAGGAAAGAACGCAAAACAAATAAACCAATGTTTAGGAGGTTAAACACTATACAACTGTTAACAACAGAAACAAATGAAAGGTCACTCTGAGAAAAAAAGATCTTTTATCGATTCCAGCAACGAACTCCAACAGCTGATGGCTGTAGTGGCTGTACCGACTGAGCCGTTTACTTCGGACTTCATTGAAGATAGTGATGCCTTAAATGAGATCGAGCAAAGGAATGTACGGACTGGATAGCAAAATAAGTCCAGCATCACCACACACCCACCTCCATCTCCATATAACTACTACTCCTCCTTCTCTTTCCATCACTTCCCCCCAGAAATCCACACATTCGCTAAAAGGGATAAACAGCCCTTTGTTAAGCATCTATTAATGTTATATTATCTAAAACAATGAATCTATGAAGGTGATCTACCCGAGACCCGCGGATATTACCGAACACACTGTAATTATGTCAGGAATACAGACTATGGTCTTAGGACGCATGTGACTTGTGGAAACGCGCGTAGCACTGTATTATATATTCATAGATTCCATCCAAGCATTATTGCTATTAGTATTATATTTATCCTATATTATATCGCTACAGCTCGATGTAACACCAACACCTGGTTTACCAGTCAGTATATTTTACACTGTAGCCGGCATAATGGAATTGGAGCTTGATATATATATATATATATATATATATATATATATATATATATATATATATATATATATATATATTATATTATATTATATTATATTATATTATATATGTATATTATAAAATTTCACAACGTATCTCAGTTTTGAACGTTGTGAAAGATTTATACTCGATGCAGTAAAAGTTGACAAAGTTGTTCTTTCTCGAATAGCCAGTTTACAACAAAGCTTAAGAAAATATATACGTGTGTGTTTTCTCTTCTATGAATGTGATATCTTTCAATTATCCCACTTCTACTATGTACCTCTCAGCGACTTTTCCGTGAGAAAATAAACAGAATGGAAAGAATGTCAAATATTTACGAACTTCAATAATTCAAGAATATACGTTAAAAAGGAAAAACCTAAAAGTCTGCAGTGTTTAATGGCACCTCTTCTCTTGTTGGTTGGCCTGCTAAAATCATATCCTATTGTTCTGAGAAAGAAACACACTGGATAATGTGGAAACGGGATAGACATGGGTATAAAGGCTTTCATCATTGATCAGCTGAATCAATGCTTAGTGATGGCTAAATAACAGTGGAGTGAGGAAAATATGTACGTAAATAAACTTAGAAGCTGAGAATCTGTTGTTTTGATCACTAATTATCATTTTTAGACCGAAATTATGCGATATATAATAAATTAATGTTCAGGGCAGACAATTGAGCAGCGTAGAATTAAACTGTTTGCCAACCGATCCTAATAGACGGATCAATTCATTTCTCATCACTGAGACTGCTAATGGTCTTTACATGTTATGAATCATAACGCTATCTTGACCTGTAGCTGTTTATATAAATTAGATATTAACTAATACTAACGAATCAATATTATGTGTTAAGAGAATTATTCAAAGAAATGTTTTAATATCGTTGATGTATTATTTGTTTTCAGTCAGTTGTAACGGTTATGATGGAGTTGACTTGTTTGGAAAAAACCAAAACTACCAATGTAACTGCAAACACCTTAGTGACTGTCAGTTCCAAATCCTAAGTAAATGTAAAAATGGATGCTTACCTGGATATGAAAAGCCATATTGTCAAAAACGTAAGTAAAATGATTGTTAAGAATGTAATTAAAATAATAGCAGCATTGCTGAAGATTCGATTCTTATATACTCTGTTTAAACTCCAATTAAATTCAAAGTGAGTTGTTCGAAGATACGGCTACGTATTTGTGATAATAAGTACAATTGTTTAAAGCGTGACTTTCATTCACAACATTTTAATTCTGATTGACTAATTTCTACCAAGACGCGCAGTGATATCAAGGTATTAATATATAAAACATATATTAAAATTGGGACCCATTTTACACTTTATTAATATAAGACACTTTGAGAGATGCAGAACAGCGCTACATTAACAATCTTGTTTCAGTCATTTGACTACGGCCATGCTGGAGCACCGCCTTTAGTCGAATCAAATCGACCCCAGGACTTATTCTTTTGTAAGCCTAGTACTTATTCTATCGGTCACTTTTTGCCGAACCGCTAAGTTACGGGGACCTAAACACACCAGCATCAAAACATTAAGTGTGCAAAAGAGTATAAGGTCTCACCGAGACTCGAATCGCTGGATTCAGAGTCCAGAGTGCTAACCATTACACCATGAGACCTACTTATAATAATCTTGTTTCCATAAGTAAATCCTGTAAAGGAAAAGAAATGCCTTATTGTTTGATACAGACGCATAACATTCATCACATTCTTGAAATACACGCATGCACGTCACATCACATACACCCATCATTGCATAACACACACAAACACACATATACGCAATTTCCATCCCTACATCCTGCTGAACTCCAACTCCGAAAACCCCCATACATCATAAAACCACGCCATTTCTCATCTATCCCCGGTTTCATTATACTATTGCTCTCCACATCCTTTACTTTGTTCTATCACTTATCTCATCTCCTCCTTCTCTTCACTCATCCTCCCGTACTCCCTTCACTCCCTCCACAAAACTGATATTCAGCCTTGACGATGCTTACACGTTTTCCATACTCAACCACTTTCACCTCTCTCTCCATCACTAACCATTTGTCATTCTCTTTTCACAGAGTTGCTAACTTACCATTACTTGCCTACACTTTCCGAATTTCTGTCTCTACTCTCGCTTGTTCCTTGAAGATAACCCCTAATTCCTCATCACCGTAATTTCTTTCTTCGTTTCATTAGGGGTAGCAAAATATCTCTCCTACATCAAAAAACTTGTTCCTGTCCGTTACCATACTTTAACCTGTGAGCATCTGAAAGAAACCACATCCCCCAATGCTGTATCCCCACCCAAAAAAGAACCCAGTACATTATAAATTGCTTGGCACTAAGCGGGACAACCAATCATAGAATGCATGCCAAAGCAGATACTGGAGTGCGATGTTGTTTTCAGTCTCGTCATTTTCTGTCAAACGTCAAAACGTGTTAGCATAGAAGTTAATCGATGATGATAATGATAGTGTTACACCCCTGACACATACATACATGCTTATATACATACATGCTTATATACATACATGCTTATATACATACATAAGACCCTTTTTGTTATTAGTTTATATGACAATTATTCTTATTTTGGTGTATAGCCGAAAGGCGCTTGTCCATTTTAAATGTATAATTCTGTTTCTGTTGCACTTGCATTTTTCATAACGTTACATTCGTCCGATAGTAGAAAGACTCTCTGTTATCTATATTTTCGTATTGTATTGTACCATTATTTTCTCTGCTTTGTATGTGTATAAAGTTTGCTTTCTCTTCGTTTCCGTTCTTGTTTCGTTCCTGTATACATTAGTTTGGTTTTCCTGGAGGCTTAATGCTTTTCCTTTAAGTCCCTGGCACCTTGTTGGATTCGAATAGTTTCGGTATCAAAGCGGTGCGAAACTATAATGACCTTTAAGAAATCGACTGATGAGGAAATTTGCTGCGAATGGCCCGTGTATCTTGTTTCTGTCCTGTTCACTTTTTTTATGTTATTGTCTATGGTATCGCTCATGTTATGTTATCGTCTATTTTTTGGTATGTTGTGTTTTCTTCGACTCTGCTTGTTATATTCTTTTTGTCCTACCTTTGATTAATACATGGTTTTCCTCTTAACAGCTTTCACATGATGGACAGACAGGTTATTAGTTTGAAGTTGTCGACAGCATTTCCTGTTGATGCTTCTTCCTGGTACAACATTATTTTGCCTCTGGTCAACTGACCTGGGATTTCTGTGTGGTTTTCAAGTAATATGCTTAATCGTTCTGCTACCCTTTCGTCACACTCTGTAAATTTCTTCATTCAATCAGGCTTGTCAAACTTATTTTGATGAAAGTACCAGATCTAGCAAAATAAAAGTACCAAATTTTGCTCAAAAAGTACCAAAATTTAAATTTGGAAAATTTTGCCTGTAACGGGAATATGTAATGGGAATGGGTATATGAAACGGTGTAATGGCCATGCTGGAGCACCGACTTTTAGTCAAAGAAATCGACCCCAGGACTTATTTTTTGTAAGCCTGGTACTTATTGTATCGGTCTCTTTTGCCGAACCGCTATGTTACGGGGACATAAATACACTAAGATCGGTTGTTCAGCGATGGTGCAGGGACAAGCACAGACACAAAATTCAGCTTTCGATGTGGTTTTTGCTGGTTCATTATGCTTGGAGCATGATCGTTTTCGATTGATGTTATTGTAGACAATCGATTTTTCATTACCAGTGATGATTCGTTTCAAAACAAGGTCGATTTCATTGCGTTTGAGGTGCATACCACAAATGTTGATTCGTTAAGTGAATCTCTTTCAATTTATGTGGAACCCAAATATCGAGCTTCTTAACGAGTCCAAAACATTTTCAGTAATTTTCAATGCAGTGTGAGGTACATTTAACCTCTCCGAAATCTCTTGCACATTTTTATGAAAATCAGATTCAATTATGGCTATCATTCGGTCATCATCATCTTCAGCTGGTCGACCAGAACGTTGGTCATCTTTAGGTGAAAAATCTCCATACAGGAATTTTTAAAACAATTTCTGACGTGCCTTTTGTTAAGCAATCAACACCAGAAACGTCGCATATCTCTTTGTGAAACTCAGCAGCTCTCTTGCATTTAAAAAAGCAAAATATGGCGAAAATGTTCGTTTTCGCACTGAACTAACAGCTGTAAACAAGATTACGCACAATTTGCTTCTAGCTAATAGTAACGTCTATCAAATGTCAAAAGGAAAAAATTATAACATTATAAAAAATTATGACTATTTGCGGAAAACGAATTTACTTTCTTGCTAGCCCAATATATATATATATATATATATATATATATATATATATATATATATATATATATATATATATATATATATATACTAGAATGAGTGCCACTCTTGAGAAATTGGCTGTCCCAACTAGTACTTCATCAGCTCCTGCCTCCACCACAGTTCGTCCAACCAACACTTCAGCGTTGTCTGCCGGAGTCCACCAGTCTCAGACAGCCAGCAAGTGGGCCACTCACACGACACTGGAGCAGTTTTTCCAATTTCGGTGGTGGTATCACTCTCGTCCTTAACGCTCTCACCTCAAAACCATGAGTGGTTTGCTTTACCAGATTGACAGGGACTGATCTTCCTTTCACCGAAAGCTTCATAGAGCACAAGTTTAGTTGACAAATAATTGACGCCAGGTAGTCCAGACCCAAGATACTCTAATCCTCAATCTCCACCACATAGACAGGAAGCACGACCTCTTGTCCAGCAACATCGAGCAGGCTATTAACCGGCCCTCTCAACTCAGTACAGTGACCGGTAACACCACATAACTGCTGCGATGACTCTGGCAAGTCTAGACGCTGCAACACTTCGGGTTTCAGAAACGTTTGTCCCGAAGCCGAATCAATCACAGGGAAACATTTCCGGTGGTTAATCCTTCCATCCACTTGTACACTGTCAATCACAGACTTTGTACGTCGTCTCGGAGGTGGGATCTCCTTAGAATATTTGGCTGGCTGTTGCCCCTAGCGCCAGCCACTCCAATTTTTTCCGAATCTTCCGCTAACCTGTCCTTCCTTCTTGCTCGGCAGTCGCAGCTCATATGTCATTTTTTTTACCACATATCCTGAACTCCCCCTTAAAAGTAGACTTGGCTTTATCATTCTGCTTTTGCTTTCTCTTCAAGCTGTAACAATCTTGCCGCTTGCGTCCAGATTGCCTACAGTGCCAGCAACATATACCAATTACCTCTTCATTCTTCTCACACCTTTCCTTAAACATTCCAGCTTCACAGATTTTCCCTCTCTTTGCTTGGAATCCA
>NC_142941.1:5666179-5691179 GCF_046866305.1 Octopus bimaculoides
CAAATGTAATTGTGGTATTTCATGTTATGCATAATCAGTGATACCAAAACCTATTATCAAACGACATTTTATCACACATCCTATCATCGAAACAATTATTTTTTTATTGAAAAAACTTTAGGAAAACGTATTTTCACAAGACACCATATTACTGACACGGCACTTCTTTCATCTAAACCACTTGACATTGAATTAGTTTTTTAAAAAGTATTTTGTAAAATATTTTAGTTTCGTATGTTGATTGTAACACTCTTGATCCGAATTCGTGTTTTGAAACAAATCTTGTTGTATTGGGATTGTTATTACCCCAGTAAACATAGGTACTGGTTCAAAATGACATTTTCATTATTAGTCAATCGGTTCAATATCTCACAAACTAACTAGCCGATCGTTTGTTTTATGTGTGCGTTAAACAATCGTTTGCTTGTGTGTCAAGGTGATCTCGTTGCTATTCTTGACCTCATCAATGACATTTCCTTTGTTTTGAATTTCTCCCTTGAGTCTGTCTGAGAATTATTCTTACGCCTGTGTTTAGGCATACTTGTATGAGTGCATGTAGATGAGGGGTAGCTTATAAGAGAGGGGGAGGGGGGAATAAATGAAGTGTGTATGTGTGTGAGTGTACCTGTGCGGTTGTGTATGTATACACATATGCCTGCCTGTATTTGTGATTTTGTGTTCGTGAGTATGCGTGCATTGTAAGTAACCACATCTGCATACACACAAACTATCATACAAAACACAGAGGCATAAGAATAATTCTCAAACTGACTCAAGGCAGACCATTAAATGAGAAGGCATGTTATTGAATTGATTTATGAAAAAGTAAAATAATTTTATCTTTTGTACGGTTTGAAATAATTTACAATTTAAGATAAAGATTATAAATATATAAATATAAATATACAAATAATAAAAGAATGAATTTTAATACAAAATAAGATCAAAAGATGACAGATATTTGTGCAGATATATCTTCTGTTTCAGTCATTGGACTGCGGCCAAGCCGGGGCACTGTATTGAAAATTTTTATTTGGTCGAATGAACCGACTTCATTACTTATTACGCAAACATAAACAAACCAACACTGGTCATCAAGATATTGTGGGAGACCAACACACACCCACCCACACACATATGTTGCACACGAAAAGCTCCTTTCAGTTTCCGTTTGCTAAATCCACCAAAACGCTTTGGTCGGCCCGGGGTTATAGCAGAAGACACTTATCCAAGGTGCCACGCAATAAGACTTGAACCCAGAGAAATCTGATTGTGAAGCAAACTCTTTACCACACAGCCACGCTTGCGCCTATACCATTTTATCTACATAAAAACTTTAAGTATAATAACTTTCAGTAGAAATTGTGTTACAGATTGCTACAATTTTCCCTATAAAATATAAATTTAAAATAAAGATATAATTTGCATTTAAAAATATAACTCAAATTATTTAACCAATCTTGTTAGGTATATATATATATATATATATATATATATATATATATATATATATAAGTTCTGTTGGTCATGTTATTGAACCCATGATTGTAAAATCGGTGTTCCAATTCCCAGACCAGTGATGCATTGAGTTCTAGAGTAAAATTCTTCTTTGATGTTACCCCAGTTCACTCAGCTGTAAATGGGTAAACCTTCGACAAACTGCTGTTCTGTTCAGGGGGAAATGCTGGTCTGCCAGCCCAGCCAGCCTGAGGTGGCATTATTCAAAAGCTATGATAATGCGAGCAAGTGTAACAATATCCGATAGTCTGGTCGATACAGTGGTAACTTGTATAGGATATCATCCATAAGTTGTGTCTGGTTGTTGAGAGTTCCTTTGAAAATGCTATTGCTAACATACAACGGTACAACCCTTTCCATCGTAGGGTTGTCGGTGATTAAACTGATGATCTCACCAAGTTTGTTTGGTGAGGAAGGTGACTCTGGACATCTTGCAGAGTGAAAAACGAGACTGATTAATGGATAGATGAATTCAGTGTTATTAATAGACATCGGTAATGCGTATATCTGCACACATTGAATGTGTGTGTGTATGTTTAGTGCCTTGTTTTCAGTTCATTCAAATGAAGTATGGTAGGATTATGTAGCTTTCATCCCAGCTGCTTCATTGCTGGCGGTGGTTGGCCAAGCAGGAGCAACTCATACAAATGGAAACATAATTTCATCTTGGGATGGAAGCCACAATGCTCGGCAAACGTCTGGAATAATGTTTTAGGATGTTAATGCGAAGTTTGGAGATCCCTTCAGCCACTTTAATATTTCCCTTCTTAAGCATACAAACTCCGTTGCCTCGACTTAATCTTGTCAGTGGGCATATTTCGTGATATGGTGACTTAATTGAGGGGTTTTTCCATACCTCAGCAACTATGAACTACAGTCGGGCTGTTAGTTTCAGGCGCATGGAAGATGCAGCGTAGGTATTTTTTACCCAACCATTACGAGACGGCGTCCTTGTTGAAATATTGTATAGTCAGTCCTGTTTCTTATTAATTCTTTATGGCTGAAATTACTTGCAGCCGCAGATGGCACCATTGCATTGCAGTGGTGGGAGAGTCACATATTTGCACCTACGAAATGCTGTCACTTCCAGAGTTTTAGGAACACGGAATGTGTGATAAATGGAGGAAGCTGTTGTGATACTTTGACCCTGTGTATGGATTCGTCTTTCGTCGAGGTGTCGTGCAGTTAAAATCATTCTCTTCATTGATCACAGATTAAGAAACGTAACTTTAGGAATTTTCTATTTTCTTTATTTCTTTTTTATGTTCTTTAATTGTTCATTATGCTTACTGCTCGGTCATCGTCAAATTTTACAAAGGGGCTATCAATGAATCAGTCAATCAATCAATCAATCAATCAATGAGATATCAATGAGTCTATTTATATTCTAAAGACAAATACATGCGTGAAGACATGCGTGTGTTTTTATTGCTCTCTACGTATGTGGATGAAATTAAATTATTTTACAAGAAGAAAATATATTTTGGGTGTATTTTTCTCTCATTTCGGATAGCTTTAGCGCAAAATCGATTCACAATTACAAGAAGACATGCTTTTCTTACCAAACTATTTCAACTATTTTCACATGTACATCGAAATGTTGCATCGAAATTTGAAGAATTTGCTAGAAAATTGAGTAACAAAGAACTTTTTCTTGACTCTTTCACGCACTATTTGGAAACATGGATTTGGTCTGTGTGATGGGAAAAAACATCGTCAATCAAGATTGTCAGTAAGGTATTGGAATGTATATGAAGCTATGTAAAATATTTTGCCACATACAAATAATGATATTCGAAGGTGGCTAAAAGTTTTCCTTTAGATTAAAGCTTTCGATTAAAATTCTAATTTTATATTATTTAAAATTACTTTTTATTTAAAATTCTTGTGCTTTGTAGGATGCATTGTATGTTTGTAATTATCCTGAATAATAAACTCTCCTATAGATGAAATTAATGTACAAGATATTTGCAAAACTTTTATATGCAAATCGTTTTGAATTTCGGTGAAATAACGTTTCACAAAGAAGTCGTTTCGATAAAAATAAATTTCATCAGATGTCGATCAACTGAGTGTTGTTTGATAAAGCATCTTTCGATAAAAGAAAGTCAGGGTATGATTGATGAAGGTCTAACCAATAACTATTGAACTTCTATTATTTAACGTTGAGTGGTGTTGCCCTTGGCGAAAGATAGAAATACGATATTTTGATGCAGAGACAGAATCAATGATAATGCAATCGCAGTACAAGCTTAACTGTACAGACATATTTGGGTGTAAACTAAGACTAGACGAGAGGAATTATTATCCGGTATCTGTTGTTAGGTCGATTAGGGAAATGGACAAGAAAAACATGACGGAAGTTTAATGCCGAAAAAGAAATATGGGTTTTAATGTAGAGACAGAGGAAGAATCTAGTAAATTTTTAGATTTATTTTACGAGATGTGGCCCAGAACTTTAATGACCATTGCATTGATTTACATGTTTAGAACTCACGGAGAGTAAATAATCTTACAATAACTCCAATAAAATCTGTGTTCTCTGAGACAATAGCTTTTGAGCTAGAAATGGTTTGCCAATGGATATAGCAACCCGTGTTTCGCAGTTTTCAGAATGTAATAATCTAGAGGCTGAACCTCAATGGGAAAACATTCTGAAAGTAAAGAATTATTTGGACTGAAATTACGGTCATGAACACTTATCAAAAATTTGCTTGGATTATATATTGCGATTAATCGGATTGATTTCATCAAACATTTGTTTATTTGAGAAAAACTTACTGATGGGGTTACATCGCGCAAATACTATCAAGGAAGATGAATTGTTTGACTGTTTCGTAAAAATTTTTTGTAGATGAAATGTGTTTCAAAGTGTTGCGTTTTATGATTAGCACACATGTACAAGTCACATCCTCGTACCTCAGTTTGGCTTTAGACTTCATGGTTTCACATCGCTACGCAAATGAAATTTGGGAATTGTACCGATATTTTGAAAATATATGGATGTGTGTGTGTGTGTGTGTGTGTGTGTGTGTATTTCTCCTTGTTTCTCTCCTTTTTCCTCTCCTTTTTTCTCTCTTTGTTTCTCTCCTTGTTTCCTTCTGTGTTCCTTGCTGTTGAAGAGCGTAAGCTCGAAACGTTAAAGACATTCTCTATTCCCGAGCGTTATACTAATACATCCATTTGTTGTCTAGACCACCTGTCTTCGTCTGTTGTTTTTTCGTGAATTCTCCCTATATATATATATATAAATATATATATATATATATATATATATATATATATATATATATATATATATATATATATATATATATATATGTATGTATGTATTTCATGTATGTACGTATGCACGTACGTATGCCTGTATGTGCCAACAATGACGCTTCATACACTGAGTACATATTAAATTTTATTAAGCTTGAACAGTATTTTTCAAGCAATGAACAATTTTCATCAAAACAATGATATAATTTGACGACTTAGAACTTGTGGCAAAGCTGCAGGATAAACTAAAGTACCACCACCATCGCCACCATATCTGCCATACATACACCGTTTAGACTCCTGACGCCACCGCCATCAATACATTTGATTTCGCCTCCTTCTCTTCCACCACCATCACCACTGTCTTTCACATAACTTATTCTCATCCCTGACCGCCTCAGCTACCACCACCACCATCATCATCACTGCCACCTTCGCCTCTATTACAACTACACCCCATTACTATAACTATCACCCCATCACTATCGTTCACTATGTTAGTTCAGTATGCTTCTTTAGTGTTCAATCTCTCTTTCTCTGAAAGTGCCACTCTCTCTCTCTCTCTCTCTCTCTCTCTCTCTCTCTCTCTTTCTCTCTATTCTCTCTCTCTCTCTCTCTCTCTCTCTCTCTCTCTCTCTCTCTCCTTCTCTGTTTCTCTCTGTCTTTCTGTCTTCGCCACCGGCCTCGACCTCTCTATGCCTACTCTTTCACTCACTCCAGTATGAGCACTACAAGAAGTGTTAATGAATTGTGAGAGGGGGAGGCGAAGTGTGACAAACTAACGCACAGAAATTAGCTTTTAAAGTGTAAAGGTGAATGTTTTTAAGAGATTATTTTTTGCAACAACGTTATAAAATCTTTAATGATGATGTTACTAAACTTTTTGGGGAAGAAGTTTTTTTTCTGGTGTGTGAGCGCTTTCGTTAAAACTTGTTTTTGAAATTATTATTGTTATTATTGAAGTAATAATAAGAGAGAGAGAGAGAGAGAGAAAGAGAGAGAAGAGAGAGAGAGAGAGAGAGAGAGAGAGAGAGAGAGACCATACATACATACATACATACATATATATATATATATATATATATATATATATATATATATATATATTATTTTGCTTAAAAGAGTTCCAACACTGTCTGTTTTTTATGTTTTATTTATATTCCTGCAGAACTAATGTGGGGTATAGAATATGGAATATACAATATATAATATAATATACAATATATAATATAAAATAAAATAAAAATGGATGGCACCATGAAATAAAGTATAGAAATGATGATATCTGAGAGATATCATCATTTCTATAAATAGATTTGGCATCATTTCTAAGAACAGCCAAACACCTACTGCGGTTTAAAAATCTTATCCCTACAACCCACACAAAACAATAAATTAAAATATCATCATGTCTAAAAATAGATTTAACATCAATTCTAAAAATAGCCAGACACCTACTGCTGCCATCCAAAGGAATTGGTATAAAAGACAGAAAACCAGCCAACTTATTACAGTCTGTTAAAGATTGTCATACCGGCCATGACGAAGGGAAATAGCCCTGAAACTCGAGTCGCCTTTATATATATATATTTATATTTATATATTTATATATTTGATCCTTTATATTGAACACTCAATATTTCATCTACATTCAATACTTTATTTCATGGTGCCATCCATTTTTATTTTATTTTATATTATATATTGTATATTATATTATATATTGTATATTCCATATTCTATACCCCACATTAGTTCTGCAGGAATATAAATAAAACATAAAAAACAGACAGTGTTGGAACTCTTTTAAGCAAAATAATATATTCCTCTATACACAATCATACAAAAAAATCCACCTTTTTTTGTATTTATCTTTACTCGCATATATATATATATATATATATATACATACACACACACATCGGAGATAAATGGGCGAAACTACGCAGACATTCCGGACTCCGTCTGAAGAGGCGCTTTAGCTGCGAATGATCCGTGCATCTTGTTTTGTCCTGTTTGCCGTTGTCGTGCTTTCGTCCTTATCTCCCCACTTGTTGTATTTTGACGGTTTCCGTTTGTTGTGTTCTTTCTGTGCAAACTTTGATTTATCCAAGCAGCGTTAAGTACAACTTGTGTACGTTGTAAAAAAGATACCCCTTGAATATTATGTACGACTCTCACTCTCTTAACTCTCATATACCTTTTCCTCTCTCTCCCCTCCCTTTCATTTTTTGGTCCTTCTAATTTCTTTCTCCTCTCTCCTATTCTTTAGGCCCTCTGCCCTTTTCAAATCCTCCCTTCTCATACCACGTAAACACTGTCCGGTTCAGGCGTTGTCGTCCTTTTTCGGCCGGCCACCTTAGAGGTCGGTCGTGCCCGTCTGTTCTGTTCTGTCCTGCCGCCCACCCAGTTAAGATTTTTCCATTTTTTTTTCCTTGCGCTAGCTTACTACATTCGTCTGATGGTCGAAAGACCCTTTTCGTTTTGTCTTATTTTTGTTGTAATTGTATAATTATTTTATTTTGTTGTATAGCCGAAAGGCGTTTGTCCATTGTATATATATAATTCTATTTCATATTTTACGTTTGTCCGATAGCCGAAAAACCCTTTCCGTTATTTACTTATTTATTTTTGTGTATTTACATTCGTCTGCCTTTCTCACAGGCTTAATGCTTTTAGCTTAACTCCCTGGCCCAGCCGGTTTCGAGTAATATCGGAGTTAAGAGGGCGAAACTACGCAGACATTCCGGACTCCGACTGAAGAAGCTATTTGGTTGCGAATGACCGCTTTGTCTTGCTTGTCCTGTTTGCCGTTGTCGTGCTATCATCCTTTTCCCGCATGTTGTGTTTTGACGGTTTCTGTTTGTTGTGTTCTTTCTGATCTACCTTCGATTTATATATATATATATATATATATATATATATATATATACCGTCAGCAAATCACAAATACGACAGAGGAGCTCACTATAAGTTACAGAGTAGAAGAGTATTTAGATAAATATAATTATTTCAATATTTTCCATAGACTAAATGGTTTTCGTGAATTAGGGACTAGAGACACTGTTAAGTTAAGTACTTCATGGACGCGACACTTTGGGTAACCCGGTAAACTGGAAATAACTATTTTTATCTAAATATATATATAGTATTAATATTTTTATCTAAATGTATATGAAGTATTAGACAGTTTAAGTATATATTAAGTAAATTTGACTGAAACTGATGGGTGAGCGTTTGGCCAATCGGATTTGCAAGGAGACGAGTAAGCGTTGATATGTAGGTTCGATTCAGACTGAAATTAGCTCATTATTTTTCAGTCATTTGCTTATATTTAAAAATTGTCGCTTCAAATTGGAGAGTAAATATAATGATATATTATTATACGGTTATTATTATACTATGAGTCTTACATAGTAGCTTTCTCCCCTTAACTTACAAAGCCTTTCGAGTTTGTTTACAAAAATATTATATGCAGTATTAGACAGTTTCAGTATATATTAACTAAATTTAACTGAAATTGACGGGTGAGCGCTTGGCTAATAGAATTTGCAAGGAGCCGTATAGGTGTCGATTTGTGGGTTCGATTCAGCCTGAAGTTAGCTCATAATTTTTCGGTCATTTGTTTATGCTTCAAATTTGTGGCTTCAAATCGGAATATATATATATATATATATATTACCCATACATACATGCACTACCTTAGCAGACCTTAGTAGCAATGTAGCCCTCGCTACGGGTAAGTCATTGAACTAATGCCTATAATATTTACATACTAACAGTAAGACACAGCATATATATATATATATATATATATATATATCATAATTGGGCCCTTAAAAACAAAAGGCCTCTACACAACTGCCCAGTGTGCCCGTAACTCAAAACTGCAATGTTAACATACTGTTGATTTCTTTTTGATATAATCATTTTAAGTCTTTCTTCTCGGCTACGATGCTTTAAACTGTTCTAAACTCACTAGCGTAGCTACGGTTGGAGGCAGTAGGGTTGGTCCGCCCCAGGCGGCACTTTTAAAGGGGCACCAATTTTGGTTCTGTTGTAGGCAATATCTACTTTTGTGGGGTTAGGGGCAGCAAACGGAAGGGCCACCCCGGGCGGCACACATTCTAGATACGCTAGGGTCTGAACTGTAGCCTATGTAGTTTGTACATGTATAAGAATCGCATAATTTTTGATTTCTTATATTGCAAGAATTTCTACATTTTTAAGACTGTAAAAGTTAAACGTAGAAAATAGCATCTCTTGTTGATAAATTACTTCATATATGAGATCTTGTAAGATTGAATTTTATATTCAATAACTGTTTTATTTTAATGCTCATTTACAAAGAAACTGTTTCGATGTTATCAATTTAGGTTGTCCACCACAGTTGTATGGTAAAGACTGTACCAATAAATGTCACTGTTCTGGAGTAGAACTATGTCACCAAATTACTGGAAAGTGTAAAGGTCGCTGCGAAGATGGATGGTATGGAGAGAAGTGTGACAATCAAACATATGGTGAGTACATATTTGTTCAGGGTATGAGGATACCTAGATAACTTTCGTTCGGAATGAACCCTGGCCATGACTAACTCACTAGCAGCACCTGAGAAAACATCTTATCATGCTTCATATTAAAGTCATGTTTTGGGCACCATAGCCCATGCGAGTAAGGAGTTTTTCTTTGTAGAGATTTATCCGAGTGTACTTGATTTATCTGGGATTTGTTCGGGATATTCAACCGGGGAATGTTTGAATATCATGAGATCTTTTTCTTCTTTTATGTGTCTTGGCATGATGTTAAAGAAAGCAGGGCCAGTTGAGGTGAAACGCTTCTGTCTTAGTGTTGTGATTGGATGCGAGGACGATTTTTGTAGAGTACGAATGGCATTAGGACCAAGTCTAGGATGAACGTTAAAGTTGATACCAACGCTATTTGAACAATATTGGAATATTTTTCGCATTATACGAATGATATAGCTCTCATGGTGAAGTTGAAGGAAATAAAGTTTGAATTTCTGGAGCCGATCCCAAAAATCAAGCCCTGACATGTTTTGCTTTTTCTTGATCTCTGGGGTGCTTCAATTTTTATGATATTTACTTTCGTGTCGAGAGACCAAAGCGCACAACAGTATTGTACATGAGGACGGGCTTCGGTAGGGAAGAGAAGTATAATGGTAGGAGCATCTCTGAACCTGAAAATTCTTAGGATCCAGGAGCACAACATACGGATCATGTCAGTTTTGCTGTTTATGCGGTCCCTCTATTCTAAGTTGTTATCGACTGTTTTTCCGAGGTCCCTAGCAGTGCTTGATACCACGAGGGTTTCACGTAGGAGAACAGTATATGGTAGCTTATGTGGAACCTCTTTTCAGAATTTGTGGGACTCGTGAATATTTCATGGAATCAATAGTAAACTTCTTGGGTTGTTCCCGAAAACTGTATACAAAAGCCTGAAAGCGTGGACTGTGTTGTTTCTGTATCAAAAGATAGTTGCTCATCTGCTATTCATTGAAAAGTGAAGGAAATTAGAATACGATTTTTACTTAATGCACTTTATATATATAATTTATATACTTTATGCACACTTCTGTAGACTTAATACACAGCACCCATAAAATAAATATTAACCCTTATTTTTGCATTTATCGCCAAAACGGGAAACTTTCACATTTTACATGGTCACAATTTCATATATAGAACACAAAAATTTTATATTAAAAAAAGATTATTTTATATGTAAAATATTGGGGTCACAATTTCACGGTGGTAAACATTTAATGCAGCATGGCATACTCTGAAAACCATATCGTTGGTAAATTATACGGCAAGGTGATTGGTCAGAGCCAATACACATTTCAATTTGCGCACATCTTTCAATCCATTACTTCTTTGCAGACTATGTCCTTCGTGTAAGTTTTCCTGTTTCTTTTCCTTTGTTTGTCAGTATTGATAACTTTAACTTTAACATCAGATCGTTTGAGAACCATTGCGAATGCAATAAATACCTGACCGTGGCCGAATGCAAGTTTAGACAAGAACAACCCCACTTTATCAAATGTCTGCCCTTGTGATTTATTGATATATATTGCATATGAAAGGCGAACGGAAACTAGTTTCTTTCTAAAGTGAATGGCAGGATTAGGATGCGCATGCGTCAAGTAATAGGTGATATAAAAAACTTAGTTCAATTTAAGAAAAAAGCCTATTTCACACTATGCACCCAACATCACCACTACCACCACCGTCATCCCTCACTGTCTCTCTCTCTCTCTCTCTCTCTCTCTATCTCTCTCTCTCTCTCTCTCTCTCTCTCTCTCTCTCTCTATTTCTCTCTGCCTTTCTCTACAGAACATCACTCTGCTAAAATTTTATTCCTAACTCTCCTCTATATAAATACTTTCAACTATTTTTCTTAATCACGTAATAAATATTACGTTCCCCTTACCACATGTCTTGGACGCTTCTCTTTCTGTTTTTCTCTCTCCCTCTTTTTCTTTCTCCCTCTTTATGCCTCTCTCTTCGCCTCATCCTCCTTTTCTCTCACCGTTTTCTTCCCTTCAACTAATCACGTGAAAGCTTTACAATTATGTTCCTCCAACCTCATGTCGTGACGGCTTCTCTCGCCCTCCTTTCTCTCTCTCTCCTTTACTGTCTCCCTCCTTTTCTCTTTACTGATGGGCTAAGTAACCTAATGACAAGCAGAATTTTTATAAGACTTGTCATCGTTTAGTTGCATATTGTGTTTTTTCACCCATTGGATAACAGTGAGCACATCCAACTGGAGCCCTTTTTGGTCTCCTACACTGTCGACGGCCTTCAAAATCTTTGAGTCATACGCGAAAGTTTTTGCCAAATATTATTTTATGTTATCAATTTAGAAAGTTATCTAGTATGTAATATAAAATAAGTTAGCGCTAAAAATTCAGCCTTATGTAGAGTTTAAGGAATTTTTATGTGATATAATATTAACTTTCTCGATATTCTTGCCTGATTTTTTATGAATATTTATTTTATAAATGTTAAGTTTTTGTCTTATAACAGCTATCTCCCATCTGGTACTTTGGGATGATACAAACTTCGTATATTTTAAGTATATACTACATTTTTTATAGTTATGTACAGAAAAGTGGAGCTATAGAAATATGCCACTTATTCAGAAAATAACGGTTTCAAAATATATTGAACTAAAAATTGTATACTAATCATTAATTTAGGCTTCTATCTTTTTCAGTTAATATTGCTCAAGGTAAACAAACAAATCAATCAAGTACTTATGGAACGAAAGGAACACTTGTCTTCGTCGATAATGGAACATGTGTGGACATGAAGGTAGGGATGACATCCGCCAAGGCGGTTGACGGTAATTTTGACCCTGAAGTCGTACATAAATCATGTGCAAATACTAACAAGGAAAAGGATCCATTTTGGCAAGTGACATTTGATAAGTCATACATGATATCTCAGCTGAGAATATACAATCGAATGCGAAACCGTAAGTATTGTTATAAATGATATTCCCGTTATTGCTGTTACTTAGTCTCACTTAGGCCTGGTTAAGCAGGACGATGACCAAGGGAGTTCCAGCTGTGGCCATCCTATCTTTTTTAAGACAGTGATGCGTAGTTTGACGGGAAGGTCGGTGTTGCTACTTTTAACAATTCCAGCGGCAAGTTAGAAGCCCTGTCGGTTCAAATTACGTTTGTTCATTTGAGTTCAAATAGGGTGTAAAATTATTATGCTGTTAATTAAAAGAACATTATAATAGTTGGTGAAATTTGAACTGTTTTCTCACCACCACTGATTCCTTGAGAATGGAAATATTTTTTGTTTACATTTTATTTTGAACTTCAGAAGAGACAAACCTTATGATTGGAAGAAACTTGTATCGATTTAATAATATTGTCGCTATGAACTCAGGAGATAATATCCATCTAACAAAAATTCCTTTCAGTTCTATATTTGAGAGACGAGAAACTATGTACATTATTTACATTATTTACATTTGGCGGATATTTGTACTCATTTTGTTTGTTGTTAACTCAACGTTTTGGCTGATATATTCGCCAACCTTCATCAGGTGTCCTGGAGGAATTTCGAACCTGGGTTCTCATTCATAAGTTATTTTTACCTTGTTGTTGTTGTTGGTATTATTATTATTATTATTATTATTATTATTATTATTATTATTATTATTATTATTATTATATATGTCTGGAATCGAACTTGGAATCTTGGGGTTAGTAGCCCGCGCTCTTAACCTAGAGGAACATCGCAAAGCTGAGACCCGAGGAGATATTGATAAATCGGGTATAGCTGATCATATATGGAAAAATGGAGATCATCTTCCCCTGTGGAATGAAGTTAAAATAATAGAGAATACCACTAGAAAATACGAAAACTAAAAGAAGCAGCACATATGTTAGGACACAACAGCCTCCTAAGCAGAGCGAATGCAGATGAGTAGCACATGGGAACCAGTATTAAGGAAGGATAGGAAAAGATAAGATTTATAAGCCCCAAAATTCACTCCATCATTGCCTACAGGTATATGGCGTAGTGGTTAAGGGCGCAGTCTACTAAGCCCAAGATTCCGAGTTCGATTATAATAATAAAATAACATCAGGAAAATACCTTAGGAATGAGAACCTAGGTTCGAAATTTCTCCAGGACACCTGATAAAGGCTGGAGAATATATCCGCGGAAAAGTTGTGTTAGCAACAAACAAGATGAGGACAGATAGCCGTCAAATGTGAATGATGTAAAAATTATTTTCCATCTATAACACTTCTAATTTCCAGTGCATTACTTGACTTTAGATCGTTATGGATTTTAATGAATGCCGTGTGTATTTTTATGACTGAATCATAATTAAATGATGAATTGTTTTCTTTCTATTAAAATTACGTTGTTATTGATACTGTGTTATACCTCTTGGCCCACAGCTTCTTCCCTAACGCAACCTCCCAACCCGGCTTGTTCCTTTGCTCCCGCCCACAAAGCCGAACTTGCCCATACCTCTCCAGCACCACCCTCCTCATAGGCACCCATCATCCACCCTATCATATCGCTGACTCGTTCACCTGCACTTCTAGCAACATCATCTAATGTATCTCCTGCTTTCTCTGTCCTTCTCTATACATCGGTCAAACGGGACGCCGCTTAGCTGACCGGTTCGCGGAGCACCTCCGAGACATCCGACTAGAAAATGACATCTCGGTCTCGCGCCATTTCCGTTCTACCGGTCATTCTTTGCAACACTTGTCTGTGTTCGGATTGTCCTTGTACAGGGGCCATCCGGACTCCCGTCTTCACCGTGAACTGAGATTATTTTTCTCTCTTCACTCCTTTGCGCCACATGAGCTCAACTCTCCTCCCTTCTCCTCTCTTCCTCTCACTCCTACTTCAACCACCTCGCCTCTCTTGCTCTGACACCTATTTCTCTTCACTCCTACCCTCCCTCTCTCTCCCCCCTCTCCCTTCATCGTCACCTCTCCCTCGTAACCCGACCCCTACATATTCCAAAGTCACCTTCTCTATACATCCCATCGCACCCCACCCTATCCATTACACCTCATTCCCACATACTCCACACTCAGCCTAACCCCCACCCACACCCTTGTCCCCCTCTGTCCGGCATTCGCCATGATAGATCGCTAACCACCAAACATTCTTTATTTTCTCTCCCTGTTTATTTCTATATTCCTTTCTGTCGAAGAGCGTAGGCTCGAAATGTTTAAGACTTTCTCTCTTCCAGCGCGTTAAGCTAACACATCTGTTTGTTGTTTACATACCTGTCTTCGTCTTTTCTTTTTGTAAATTCTCACAACACACACACACACACACACACACACACACACACACATACATACATATATATATATATATATATATATATATATATATATATATATAGTTTTAGGGAAAATAACCAATTTTCAAGAACTCATCGATGAAAATCCACTATCACATATAGAAAAATTAATAATTAAAAGCACAATAAATGAGTATAATATAAAGTAAAGTAAATATCATAAGATAAATATAATAAAAAGATTACACGTGTTTCATAACCAATTTTCAAATAGAAAAGAAATTTAAATCGATTAAAATCAATTGAAATTTTTCCGGAAAAATTTGGATAAGTACTGTTTTCACTTTGCTAAAGATTTTCTACTATTTGAAAATAATATGTATTCTTGTTTTTATACTATTCATTTGGTTCTTTATAGATTATTTTAATAGATAACTTATTTAACACTATATTATTTAGGAGTTATAGTTTCATTTCAACATAATATTAGAACTTCGATTGGAATAGTGTTGATATATTTTCGATTATTTTTGATTAATATTATTTGATTAATTATTAATCTTTATAGTTTATAATATTGTTAAAGTTTTTTTTAAATCAAAACTTTGTATATATATATAAAGTTTAACCTTTTATTCTTAATAATTTTTTCTTTCCTAATTTTTTCATTCATAATTTTTTCCATTCATAATTTTTTCATTCATATTTTTTATTATTACGTTTGTAGAAATAAATAATCTTGTATTTTTCTATTATTCAATTGATCTTTAATCATAATTAAATAAACGTCTTTAGCTTTAAATAGTATAGCTTTAACTATTACACCGGTTAAATATGTACTAATTTTATCTTCATTATTATTTTAAACTTAAACTTCGTTCAACTTGTATTTAAAACAATGATAATTTAAAACAATGATAATTTAGGTAAGATGTTTTTTGTATATAATATACATGTTATTATTATGGATGAAGGGATGATTATTGAATGGTTATTATTTTGATATTATGATATTTTTTAAATAATTTTTCTATCTTTATATAATAAGTATATCATATTAATTCATTTGGTACTTATTGTTGGTTGAGATATATATCTAATTATTGTTCTACTTACGATCTGACGAGTAGCTATATTTTTGAATAGAACTTATTTTCGATAATTTCAATTGATTTTAATCGATTTAAATTTCTTTTCTATTTGAAAATTGGTTATGAAACACGTGTAATCTTTTTATTATATTTATCTTATGATATTTACTTTACTTTATATTATACTCATTTATTGTGCTTTTAATTATTAATTTTTCTATATGTGATAGTGGATTTTCATCGATGAGTTCTTGAAAATTGGTTATTTTCCCTAAAACTATATATATTTTATATATACTTTATCTATAAGGCTCAATTTAATTTTTTATAAATTGATTTTAATTGAGTTTTTTACCTGTAATTTTGGATTTTGTCCCTAATAATATTATTATTATATATATATATATATATATATATATATATGTATACATAACACAAAGTACGTACGTGCGAACGTTTACATTATTAGAGTCGCATTTAATTCGTAATGTTACACACACACACACACACACACACACACATGCACATACACACACACACAAACACACACACATACACACACACAAAAAAAATACAAAAGTAAGTCAAAAAGTATATACAAATAATCCACCACAATCTTTCCTTCCGTAAAGTTCGTGCCAGATGGGCGGCAAGAAAGCTTACCGAAGTGCATAGGTTCAAATGTGTGGAGATCTGTCAACGCTTATTCGACCGCTATAAGGACGAAGTCGAAGCTTTTTTAGAGAGAATAGTCACAAGAAATGAGACCTCGGTCTATCATTTTAAACCAGTATCCAGGAGACATAGTATGGAGTGAAAACGAAATTTAGGATTCAACCTTCTACAAAATAACAGACGCTAACCGGTTCTTGAGACGCAAGAATACTTGTATTGGGACAATTCCTGGAAAAAAAGATGTACAGTCATCTGTGTAGGCGACAGTGAAATGTTAACCAGGAATCTGAGACCGAAACCATCAATTTGCAACAATTTGCATGTGTGTGGGTGCGTGCGTATGTGCATGTGTGTGTATGTATGTGTGTGTGCATGCGCGTTCGTCCAAGCCTCTGTGTGTCTGTGCGCGCGCATGAATGTTCCTCCAAGCGTGTATGTGTGCGGATGCGTGTGCGTGTGTTTGTGTTTGTGTGTGCAGAAGTGTGCGTGCGCGCCTATGTACAAATGCGCTCACTCGCACCAATAAACACATGAACGCAAAACTATATGAGTGCATCTAGACACTCACATGGAAAACTATAGACTTGCACATGCCACCATTTCCTACTCCCCGCCAACAACCTGACCGACTTCTAGTCTATTTCCTGCCCTCCACATGGTCAATTTCCTGTTCGCCGAGCGGTATTTTCCAGCTAACTGTTACCCATAAACCAACATCAAATCACACCAAGTGCATCCCACCTCACTGTAATAACGATCAATTTGTCATTCAAATTCAAAATGGCTGACGACTAGTATCGTGCTTGAAACTCAAGAGTACCAACGAATTTGAATCAAACTGTTTTGATCCATATATATGTGTGTGTGTGTGTGTGTGCGTGCGCGCGTGTGTATGAGTGTGTATGTGTATGTGTGTGTGTGTGTGTGTGTGTGTGTGTGCGTGCGTATTTGCAGAGGCATCCGGCGTTGCCTGGGAATGAAAGTTTTCCTAACATATCGGAGTAATAATAATAATAATAATAATAATAATAATAATAATAATAAACTTCACCATTCAAACAGAAAGATAGATGCAAATAGGCCAGACATCATACTGAAAGACTTCAGACAAAAATCATGCCTCCTCATTGATATGACTGTCCCAATCGATATAAACGTATCTGTCAAGACCTACCAAAAGCTGAGTAAATATAAAGATCTTGAAATAGAAATTAGCAAAATGTGGAACCTGAAGACTAAAACAATACCTATTGTCATAGGTGCCCTGGGAATGACAGCGAAACGGGCTGATTACTACCTAGCTCAGATACCAGGAAACCGCAAAATGGCTGAAGTTCAAAAGATAGTGCTCATAGGAACTGCCCATATCCTACGTAAAATACTGTCTATGTGATCTCAAATTTTAAAACAAACACATAATTTTCTTATGGTTTCTTAAACATTCTCTAGAACAACACTGTACAAATCCACATATATATGGTACCCTAAGCATAACACCTACATGAACTTCTAACTTGTTGTCTCTTGAGGTCTCTGGGTGAGACTTGGATCCAACTTGTACAAATGCAAAGCAAAAGTCAAACATAAAATAATAATAATAATAATAATAATAATAATAATAATAATAATAATAATAATAAACGAAAATACAAAACTCACCACTTTAATGAAGGGAAATAAATTCTACCACATTAGTTGAAGGAAATTATGTAAGCGCTTCTGGGTAAACAACATTCCTTGTTGTCTGGTTTGGAGCATAGACAAATAAGTCTTGCAAACTACTTACCATGGAGCAACCAAACAAAGTTGACCATGAGAAAATCAAGCCAGTAGATTTCAAAGACTAAACTTCAGCTGTATTAATAGACATTGCAAAAGAAAGTCGCACTGGGAATTGTGTTCGTTTGAATTCAAAGGGCATATCTGTTGGTTTGATTGAAATTCTTGGAACGAAAACCTCTTCCGCAGAGGCACATCCAGTGATGATGGTAGCTTCTATCACTTTAGGTGATAATGTCTTCACAATCAACCTTATCCCATTGCATAATTTAGGAGGATCTAAATTTCCTAGAAGCATTATTGGGATTCCTACCTTCAGAAAAATTTTATGTGGAGGAATTCCAGGTGTCACAAGAGAGTTAAGGAACTCTGTCGGGTAATGGACAGTTTTGTTAATTAGTGTGTTGACGCGTTCAGTAAAGCACTGCCACAGTTTGGGCTACCAGGTGTCATCCGCAATTGGGATATATTTCCGTTGGATTTACTTCAGGAATTCCGCAGTCTTAGTTAGAGATAATAATTGATAAAAGAAACAGAAGATGCATTTAATATTAGTCTGGAGTGAAAATAAATATTACCCCCAAATCCCTCTTCTGTTTCATTAATCAGTTATATGTGTGTGTGTTCGTGTGTGTATGTGTGTGTTTGTGCTATGTGTATGTATGTGTTTGTTTTGTGTGTGTGTATATATATATATATGTAATGGATATGGACACACACACACACATTATATATATATATATATATATATATATATATATATATATATATATATATATATATATATATAATATACATATATGTGCAGATAGATAGACAGATAGATAGATAGATAGATAGATAGATAGATAGATAGATAGATAGATAGATAGATAGATAGATAGATAAATTTAATAGAAAACAAGGAAATATATTTCTGTGTCTGTATCTGTACTGTTTCCTTCCAAGTAAACTGACATCTGACTGTTCAAAGAAGACTTCAAATGTTACTAGAAGCGAATTCTCATGAAAATGGACAAAATTTGACACTGCGCTGTTATCAAATACCTGGAGAGAGAGATGAAAATACTTTGCACATTAAACATGAACTTGTCATGACGAATGTTTCTGCTTGGTGGGTGCAACGTCTAATGACACCTGATCAAAAGCGCACCAGACGTATAACATCACGGGGAAATCTGACGTTGTTTGGGGCAGGTCCAGCTAGTTTCCTTGAATAATTTCCTAAGCCGAGATACGTGTTGGGTTTATCACTTTGAGACAGAGTCAAAAAGACAATAGATGGAGTAGAAACACCCCACCTCCTCTACTTCAAAGATGGATTAGGTCGTTACACCTGCAGCAAGGTGATGGTTTCAGTTTTTGAGGATGCAAAGGTATTGTATCTATTGACTATTTTGAAGGGGCTGCCCCATCAATGGTGGGTACTATGCCAAGTTGCTGAGGCAGATATAAAAATATATGAAGACTAAGCGCTCAAGAAATCTGACAAAAGTTATTTTGTTTCATCAGAACAATCGTCAAGCGGACAAGTCTTTGTTTTCAATGGCTGCTCTGCATGAATACGGCTTTGAACTGGTTAAGCACCTTCCCTATTCCCCTGATTTGACTCCATTTCATCATCCTCTGTTCCTCGTCATGAGAAATCCTGTCTGGGAACGAGTCTGGCAGAGATGATGACGTCATACATGCAGTTGCTACTAGCTACTTTTGAGGTCTTCTTTGAGCTGTCAGATATCAGTTTACCTGAGGAAAAAAAAACAATACAGTTATTATTAATAAGCAGTGTTGAAATTAATGCATTCAATATTTGACAGCTCTCACAGCACTCCTTCATAGTCATCCTATGACCATTCCAACCCACCCTCAAAATAAGATGTTCGTTACATTTTATCTTCACGATCCTAGAGACATTGCTAAAGTTTCTAATTAACAGAAACGTGTATAACTAATATGATTTTTACAAAGGAATACATTTCAACGTTAAATATAGAGAGCCACAAAAAGAACCGAACAAATGAATATGAAGCAAATACGTAAACAAAGCGCCAACTGTGCAGAGCCTACCCCATCACGAATATACATATAAGCATATATATTATTTTATTCTTTTACTTGTTTCAATCATTTTGATTGAGGCCATGCTGGAACAACGCCTTTGCTTGAACAAATCGACCCCTAGACTTATTCTTTCTAAGCCTAGTACTTCTATCGGTCAATTTTGTCGAACCGCTAAGTTACGGGGATATAAACACACCAACATCAAGCGACAGTGGGGGGATAAACAAAGACACACAGACACACACACACACATATATATATACATGCACACGACGGGCTTCTTTTCAGGTTCTGTTTGCCAAATCCACTCACAAGGCCCAAGTCGGCCCGAGGCTATAGTAGAAGACACTTGTCCAAGGTGCTGTGCAGTGTGACTGAACCAGGAGCCATGTGGTTGGGAAGCAAGCTTCTTACCACACACCTGTATACATGCCTGAAAAAATATCTCAATTATTGATTTTTTTTCAACTCATTGTGTTATCGATGAAAAGGCATGTGGCTAAGTGGTTAGGGTATTCGTCTAACGATCACAAAGTCATGAGTTCAATTCCCGGCGACGGGTTGTGTCCTTGAACAAGACACTTTATTGCACATTGCCCCCGTCCACTCAGCTGGAAGAATGACTTGTATCCGTATTTCAAAGGGCCAGCCTCATTACACCCTGCATCACGCTGAATCTCCCTTAGAACTACGTTAAGGGTACAGGTGTTTGTGGAGTACTCAGCCACTTGAAATATAATTTCACGAGCAGGCTGTTCCGTTGCTCAACTCAACTGGAACCCTCGTAGCCGTAACCGACGGAGTTCCAGTACATATTGTGTTATCGATTATTTAATGAGACAAATTATAAAAAGGTAAACCCTTTGCTTGATGATCTTTCTTTTCAAATTATTCTCAATATAACTAACATCTGATTCCAATTTTGCTCTTATATTTTGGTTCTAGGTGACAGGCTGAAAGGATTTAAAGTTTATGCTGGATCATCACTTTGTTTTCAAAGTATCTATTCTGAATACGATAAAGATGTAATTCATATTAAATGTAGAAAACCACTCAATTCAAGTTATGTCTGGATATCGTTAGATGGAGATAAAAAAATGCTTACTCTATGTGAAGTGGAAGTAATACGTAAGTTATGTTTATTTGTTATTTCACTTGGTAAATATTGATTTATGAGAATGTTACAGAGCTATCGATTTTGAGATAAAGTACAACCGATTATCTTGACTTCCATACTTGACTGATAACTGTAATCGATCCTGAAAGTTTAAAAGGTAAAATATATAGAGCGGGGTTTGAACTCCGAACATAAATGAACATACTAATTACCATTAGATAGTTGGTTCGGTTTTGAAATCTTTCTGCTTCCCCACCTCTTTGCCCCTCCTCCGCCCTGGTTTTCCTAAATAGTAACGCTTTAGTGATACGATTTCAATTCTCTGTTACAGGTTAAGCAAACACTTGTCAAATATACTGGCATACTGCTTACCTACAGTCAAGAACTCTATATCCAATGAGCAAAGTCATTCTGTTGACCATAAAACTTCCCACTGGTATTGATTGGAGCATTGATAAAGCTAATTACGATTGATATAACAAATATTTCACTATATAAACTAAATATACAATTCTATGTACCATTACACTCTCTCCAACTTTCATTCACTCATCTTCTTTCATTTTACATGATTCGATAAGATGATGTGTTTTCAAATATTCGCCCTGTGCATGGTTATGTTCATTTTTGAGGTCACTAAAAGATTACCCCTTATTTCTTCTTTGAAGCCCTAAAATTTTGGTGAGAGGAGTCAAGTCGATTACATCGACCCGATTGCTTGACTGGTACTTATCTTATCAACCCCGAAAAGTAAAAATCGGCTCCGCCGGAATTTGAACGCAGAACGTAAAGACGGATGACATGTCACTAAGCATTTTCTCCAGCATGAACGCAGATGTAGATTTATAGTCATCATCTTATATAATTATATGTAATATTTGATCTATCAGTGACATCAAGAGATCCACAAATTATCATTAAATTTAAACCATATTCATTCTATAAAATATCGTTACAACTGAATATTAGATGCTAACGTTAGTGAAATATATACACTAACCGTGATATTTTCATTTTTTATCATTTTTGTTATTGCAGAATGTGCTCCTGGATTCTATGGAGATATGTGTATGGAACGTTGTGAACACTGTGAAGGTTCTAAATGTGATGAAGTCACTGGACGTTGTGAGAAAGGTTGCATGATAGGATATTACTGGTATGATCGTCACCATAAGTGCAAAGGTTAGATAAACTTTTAATCTCCTTTTCAATAATATTACTGAGGGATTATTAGATTTCATTGCAAATCTTTCTTATATTAGTTTCTAGAAATATCCATATCCGCAATAACCTTTGAATATTAACTTTATCAATCTTATATGATTTGGTATGGTCATTATTTAAAATTCTGTTTGGCAAATCTATAGGACTTAATCTTTCTCATTAACTCGATTACTTTCTACTATTACCGCCGAGATATTAGTTTTTATGCGGAAATATATTAAAAATCTTACAACTATTTATGGCACAGATTGCTTTCCCTGTAATATCTTTCTTCCCTTCTGTGTCTTTCCCTATTTTAACATTTCAGTCTCAATTGTTGTTTATCAGTCTTTCTGTTCATTTTACAAATATACAATTTACTCTTGTTTCAAATATATATATATATTGTTTTAACATTCCCAGCAAAGGCAGACTGTCTAGATTCTTTGTTATTCCGAAAGTAAAGATGACCAAAGTAAATCAGAACTTTGCACTATGGAAAACAGCCATTTTCTACTTGCATTGTCGCAATAAACACGCTATAGACTCTACTTTTGATGAATGTTTACCGCTAGAATAAATTGACCAATGTCTTCTTTCCTCTAATCATCATCACATCTGCGCTCCAAGCACCAAACTGAACGTGAGCCAATATGGGTGGTGTACCTACGTGATCCCTTGACGTGATGGAACTACCGGCAAAATATTCAGAGAAGTATACTTCACCTCCTTAAAAGGAGACTGGTATAATGCGTGTTGTAACAGTACATACACTGTTTCTGAAAAAAAAGGGAGGCTCATCTTACAATTAACTTTCATTGTCTAGATACATACATATTTCTAATTAATAAAATGGGAGCAGAAGCCCTTTTTTCATCAAAAACCCCAAAACTTAGTCGTCACCAATCAAACCAAATGATCACTACCTAATGATAACAATGCACTACAAGAGATAGTTGAATAAATGCTAATGTACTTGGAGCAGTTCCTAAAGCAGTGCAGCCATAGATGCAGAAGAATTAACTTAGAGGAATGAATAAGCGCCATAGTAAGCTTCGCTCAACCAGGTCTGACTGAAAAATAAACAGTCCCAGCGGAAAACATTTAAATGTTTGTATAATCTGCTAGAAATAGCAGTGGATCATCCCTTACACTACACACTATTGTTTGAAATAAAAATAGCATACATTAGATAATATAAAACTAGGTACACAATATCTAAAGAAAAACTAGATGGCCACATGAGTAATACTTCTGATGATAGATCCCTTCCAGCAGGGCTACTTTCGGGATAAACTACAACTAGGATGAACATTTTGTTTTATGTTTCTTACTCAAACCTGCTGATTACTGAATATCATTATCTGCCGATTTTCTAGTTGTTCTAGAGCGGGTCACTCACCACAACCACTACTTGCAAAGAAAATTTCCAAACTTTAAGAGTCCGCTATTCACCCCTCCATAATCAAGACACCTTGGTCATAAGCACAGACACACAGAGGCTCCACATACTTTATTCATTTAATTTTAATTTCTACACTGCACCCACTCAACAAAACTCCACCAAAGTCTTATTATGTATATCTTCAGTCTTACCAACTCAGCGCACAACTATCAAATATGAAAACTTTCTGACACTCAAACTCAAAAAAATCTTTCTATTCCGACGACGTCTTTTCCACTACCCTGAAACAGAGCGCTGCATTGTTACATATTTTCCCATCAAATTTTTTTCTCCCTGATTTCATTGCAGTTTTTATAAATATGCAACAATGTCCCATCCACATAAATCAACTTATCATTTTCTGCATCTCAACTGTATTCGAATAACAATCATATTTTCCTCATTTTGAGTCTCTCTGTTCTGCCTCAATGAGGACGGATACGGCCTTCATAATGTCATATTTACCGGGAACGTGATTCCCTGAATAATTAATTTGGGTCCTTTGCTCTTGAAACCATCAGTAAAAGAAGTGTTAGAGCTGACATCAACAGATAACTTAATCAACTCGTGCCAGACACTCTGAATCCATTAAAAGAAACCTTGAGAGAATCCGTCAGAGTGTACATGATGTCTTTGTCTCTTTTATAAACAGAAAAACTGAATCACTACACAAACCAAAAATATAGTGATGTACTTAGTACTTTCTAATCATAAATAACACGCATTTAAAACTTTTGAAATTGCTACAAATACTATGGCTTAGTATCTCAGATGAAACCTTAGAAATGTACGTCTCGAATGCTTCGCATAATATAGAAATCATCCTCAGAGACAGCAAATGCAAGAGTCATGATCAGTGTTGTCTATAATACACCACTAAGTCTCACACCAGTTTCCTGCTCACATCCATGGGACAACGCTGTTGTCATGAATATTCTCGAGGAAAAGAAGTCTATTCAGCTGACGGGCAATAAATTACTCATAAACACACACCAATCAATGTCTTACATACGTGTTGTTTCTTCTACA
>NC_142941.1:5696179-5708679 GCF_046866305.1 Octopus bimaculoides
TTTTGTGTGTACACTGCTCTACTCGCACTTTTAAATTTTTTAAAAAGTAGTTAAAATTATAAAGATGTGGTATTTCAACTTCTACCATGTTCATCTTGGGCTACTAATTAGCACATATTTAAATTTGAAATTGAGCCTTTATAACATATATTTCTGATCTCTCATCTTAACATACAATCTTGTAATAACTAAGGATTTCAACTTTATCCATGGATGGTATTTTTTTCACACTACTTCTGTTACTGCTGTTAATTCTTAGTATGAATCTTAATTATTTATACCGTATGTAGCTTATAAGAATAGGAGGTTTTATAAGTTCTTATTGTTTTTAATTAATTCTCAAACCTTAAAAAAAAAATTTATTTTATTTTATTCAATGCCTGACTCTAAAAGGATCCTTATTATTACATTATTTCAGGGCTTGTAGTGGTTGTGTTATGTTTATTCTATAGTTTGACTTAAATAAATCTAATCCTTATTCCATTAATATTCTGTAGTTAGCCCATGTTAGTCTTAAAACAAGTTCTTGACTATATGAGATAGTATAATTAAACTAGTACACAAGTATCATGTTCTCTATTAGATGTCTTGGATTATTATTGAATTCTTTGTTAATTCCTACCATTCTTTTTATTAGTTCCTTAAACCTTGATAAACTCATTACTATAAACTATATAAATCCTATATTAATTCTTTACATTATAAAAATAAATTTTATCTCTTATGTGTCTTTCAAATAATATTAGATATATTAGCTTAAATTTTAAATTTTAAAATAATTTTTAAAATAATTCAAAATAGTTTCTTGAGTCCAATATATATATAATATTCTTAAACTTCACACCTTATCTATAGCTTTTGAATTCAAAATTGACACTACTCCAGGGTTTTTGTATGAACTAATTACATCTTTATTATTATTAACATAATAAAGCTAATATTGATATCTATAAGTTTTCCATATTTAGTATATGTAAAACAGTACTGATACTTCATTCAGACAAAAGAAAAAGCCCTGTTGACCTAGATGTTTAATATTTAATTCCCCAGCATTATGATAGCAATAAAAAAAAAACCCAACCTAAGATAATGTTGCCACTCTGACCAGAGAAATCTTTATAACCATATCCATGTATAATGGTTACACCTTCCCTTTCCTTAAAAGTGGAAGGGTGATTGCCTCCTTACACTTTGAACCACTAGATAAGTAGACAAATAAAATCAGAGACAGTTAGAATTCTACCGAGAATTAATTACTAGCCTGCTAGCCTTGACTATGTCAAGATGGATTTTTATGTGTTCTTCTTCCCACTTAGATTTTAAATGTTGCCACAATAATAATAATGTCCATTCTGCTGTAATTTTCTATATTCTTGTGCAGCTGAAGATTGCTCTCCATTTTGCATTTAATGTAATGCTCACATTACTTAAATAAATGGAGTAGCATGAAACGTGCGTACTGCAATAACCTTTAAAATCTGTGTTGCTTTTTCTGATATATATATATATATTATATAAGTATATTGTTATCAGTCATTCAACTGCTGTCATACTGGAGCACCGCCCTGAGGAAATGTACACAAACGAATCGAGTGCATTTTTTTTTATAAACGTTATCTGTGTATGATTTTCTTTGCAAAACCGCTGTTACGAGAATGTAAACTATTTAAATCGATTGTTAAGCGCACGATGTGGACCGCACGCAGACAGAAAGGCACACATATGCAAGCACGCTCGCACACGTACATAAATATACATATATATGACCCATATATTTTAGAACATTTACAAATAGAAGATCTTACAGCTGTTTCTAGGATATTTATTATATCCCTTCATCGGAGACGGTGTGAAAGGATGGACAAGCAGTAGTTAATTTAGATAAGATAGGAAAATATATGAAAGAAGGTTTGAAAATGCAATTTTAAAGATGCTTATAGATTAATCGGTTTCACTTTTTCAACAAAAATTACCAAAAGTAAAATGTAAAGCTTTGTATAAGCTTTGTTGTGTTAAGTACTGGTTATCACAAAAGTATTATAATACAGTTATACATTCTTTGATAATAATAAGAAAATGTTAAAAACTGTTTACAAGAAAGAATTTAAGAAAGTGTTCAGAACGGGACTACAAAAACTATTATGAGTTCAATAAAAATCATGTTTATTTGGTAGTATATATATATATATGTGTGTGTGTGTGTGTGTGTGTGTGTGTGTGTGTGTGTGTGTGTGTGTGTGTGTGTGTGTGTGTGTGTGTGTACGGAGGAGATATATTTAAGAATTTACAAAAAATTACAGAGGAATAACTGACCTGACTTTCTGATATTTTCTGCTGTGTGTAGCTAAGGAATGTTTGCTATTTTAAGGGACACTGTGGGAGGTTGGTTGGGGTGGGGAAGAGAAATGTGGACTCAGAAGGACTTTTTGCTTCTGGGCTAGTCTGTCATGGTTCAGTGGTCTTTGAGACTGGTCATACAGGTCAGAATGGTGCGAGTGTGTGTGTCTCTTTGCACGTCTCTATGTGGGCCGTTTTTGATTATATATATATATATATATATATATATATAGGCAGAATACTCCTGATTCATTTCCAACAATACTTTATTTCAGAATGTTCCAATGGTACCTTTGGTCACAATTGTAATGGTTCTTGTCATTGTTCCCTGCCATGTAACCACGTGAGTGGATCGTGTCCAGGTGATTGTGATGCAGGATACACCGGATTCAACTGCCAAAAAGGTTATATTCTGTTCCTTTTTTCCCCAAAATTATTAAATTGTCTATATTTGATTCAATGTTTCTACCTGTTCAATCTTGTTTATGATAACATATTACGTTAATGGAAACAAATGTTTAATGTTTATTTACAAACATACAATATCTTAATTATATTTCTGAAGTAGAAAAGTATTATAGACATAACGTTCATTATATTTAGCAAATGATATCTAATATAATTTTTTTATACCAATATTTTCAGAATGCGAAGGAAATACATTTGGTTTAAACTGTAAAGGTACATGTCACTGTGTCGACAACGAAAACTGCAACAGACAAAATGGAACATGTCTTGGTGGATGTGCTGCTGGATATGAAGGTGACAATTGTCAGCAAGGTATAATTTGAATCTCTATTATATATATATATTTAATTTTAATTTTGCTTTCCTTTTTCTTGCTGAACTCTTTGTACCCTCTTTTCTTCCTCCACTCTAAACAGTCTCTCCATCTCACCGTCGTACAGTTGGACTTCTGAATCTCCTTCCTCCGATGGAGCAACCGGTATTTTCATTGATGTCTCCCCCATACGTAACTCCGCTTCTAACACTTTTTCAACTTTCTTTTCACTTCCTTTATCTATAACCATTTTATCTTCCTACCTACTGGCCACATTCACAATCTCTTTTCCCACCTCTTCTCTCTTCGTTTTCTGTTTCTCTGGCGGAGAACCCATTCCATCTTTCTCTTTCTTTTTTTAACCACAGTGAATCCCTCCTCTGTTGCCTCGACTTGTACCACCTGGTCCATGCTCTCCTGTCTCTCCACCTGCTCCGTTTGTTATTTTCTCTGGGGGGCACCACAATTTCATGTGGCTACTGTTGCTTGAATTGTCAATTCGATCCTATATCCCCAGTAGTTTACCCTCTGGGTCCTGGAAGCCTTCAATATCTTCGCCTCTTCTTTCATATTATACATTATGGATGTCATTAGCCATGCTTCTTTCAGCTCGGGTGGCACCTTACCAACTCGCGCTCTGGCCAAACGTTTGTCACAGTACGATGGCAAGAGTACCCATTCTTCGGATCTTAATGCCTCTGTGGAGTGCTTGATTGCTTCTTCCTCCGATGCATAGTGCACCTCCACAGTGGCATACTTTCTCCCTCTCGTTGTAAATGTTGTTCGTTTTTTTTTTATGTTCTTGAATCATTCTTCGATAGCCTCGCTTTTCCCCATTTATTGAGACTTCATGTGCTTCACTACAGACAACTTTCAGTATTTTAGTTTTTGCTATATTTACTTTCAAGTCAGTCATTTCATTTGTTTCAATCATGGCATTTGTCATATTTTACATTTCTGTGCAGCTGGTAAAAGGAGCAACGTCATCAACAAAGTATAAATCTGCCAGTTTCGTTCTTACCGATAAGACATGTCAATAGGTATTCAAGGACATTCTTAGAGCCTTGTCCAAAATTATCGAAACAAAAATGGACTGAAAAGAACTCAGAAAATCCTGATTCTGTTTTATCACAGCAAAGTGAGTCTCGATAAAGTGAGTTAAAGATTTTGACACGACAGATTTGGTAGACCATATATCTAAAGCATTTTGCAGAACGACTGGCGGGAGTCGCTTACAAAGCTTGGTTTGAAGTCAACATAATTTATCACCACTGGGGTTCAATATTCCGTTGATTGCTCAATGATTTTCCTTAGTATGAATATTTGTTCATTGCATGATCTTCCGGAATAGACTGATCATGAAATTGACGTGCAAGTGGCTGAATACTCCACACACACGCGGACCTTTAACCTAGTTTTGAGGGAGATTCAGTGTGACACACAATATGACAAGGCAGGTCCTTTCAATTACAGATAGAACTCATTTTTGCGACGCTTCGCAGCGCTTCTGACAGCATGTAACCCAGGACAACCTGTTGCATGTTGGGCTCGTCGGCAACTAAACTGGCAGCCCCACTAAGCTTGCTAGTTAAGGAAGGTGACTGTGGGCACTTCAGGGAAATAAATAAGATAACCCGACAAAGGACAGAGGAAATCATGAGAGTCAAATGTCATCCAAAAATGTGTACATATATCTATGATAGACCACTTCCAGACAGTAACTTGTGGAATCGCCCAAGAGTAGAAGTAAACAAACCTATCATCCAGCTAACAGTATGACACTGGTGCCCGCATGTCTTGGCCTATCCTTTCCCGCTGTACAACATAGCGTTTTACTGAAAAAGTGAAACTAGCCAATCGCAAAAACTAGTTCACTTCATGACTATGCAAGTAGTTCTAAAGTAAATGATGATTTCCACACCGGCTCATGCGTTCCCCGGGTAAACAGGGTCTGTGCTAGTTCGCTCCCGCACAGGCATCCAAAGAAATGTAAGATAGGACGCAGGAAAACAATGAATATTGCCGAATGGAATATTACTTGATAAAACTGAGCGTCAGACCCTTCTAGTTGCAAATGAATTAGATAGATACAACATCGACATAAATGCTTTGTGTGAAACAGGATTTACTCAAGCGAAGTTCGACCGGCAGGGACAAAGCTTATCAAATCATGCCAAAGTTATGAAAAATCATAGTCGCTACAGATAAGCATTATCTTTCTTTCCGAAAACCTGCTTGCTTACTTCTAAGTTTGTGGTCCAGTTCCTGTTGTAATCTTCTCACCAGCAGCCAAAACATGACTTTTGGGGCAATAATGAGAAGTGTTGTTGTTGAGACCCCCTTCCGTCATGACTGACCATGGGATTGCACCTAGAAAGTTATCCTCCCAGGTACAAGTCCGGGCAAGGTAGTTTATGGAAGACCAGCAGTCGCCCATGCATACCGGTCTCCCCTCTCCACGCTACCAGTGTTATGCAAGGGAAGGGCAAAGGGGCCGATACAGCTTGGCACATGTGACGTCGCAACTCATTTCTACAGCTGAGTTAACTGGAGCAACGTGAAATAAAGTGTCTTGCTCAAGAACACAACACGCAGCCCGGCCCCGGATTCGAACTCACAACCCCACAATCGTAAGTTCGACGCTCTAACCATTGAGCTATGCGCCTTCACTACGAGAAGTGCTATACCTCGCCAATTGTCGCAATCAGCAATTATTCCGTTATTTAGTAATTTGGCTGTGACTACTTACGGCATTCGGAGGGCGTCTCTCCTTTATTCCAGACTAGCAGAGATACGCGGCGTTGCTCGGGATTTAAATGGCATAGGTCTTAATGTTTTACTTGTTTCGGTCATGTGACTGCAGCCATGCTGGAGCACCACCTTTATTCGAAGAAATCGACCCCAGGATTTATTCTTTGTAAGCCTAGTACTTATTCTATTGGTTTGTTTTGCCAAACGGCTAAGTTATGGGGACGTAAATACAGCAACATCCGTTGTCAAATGATAGTGTAGAAATACAGACACAGGCACACACGTACACACACATATATATATAGACATATATATATATATATATATATATATATATATATATATATATATATATATATATATACATACATACATACATGCATACATACATACATATATATATATATATATAAATATATATATATATATATATATATATATGTAAATGTCTTAATTTATATTTCGTATGTGTATTTCGTGTGCAAGATTCTTGATGTGGATACGTGTGTTGAAAGAAATACAATTAAACCTTGGGAGAGGCATTATGCCGGTAATAAACACACGCACTGGTTCAGTCCTTTATTAATTTATATAGTTTTTTGTTAAATTATTTCATTGCACTCTTGCAATCTCTTCAGTAACTTGTCTCTCCACTTCCAAATGGAAATTAATAAAGGACTGAACCAGTGCGTGTGTTTAATACCGGCATAATGCCTCTCCCAAGGTTTAATTGTCTTAATTTATATAGATGATCAAAAATAAAATCACAGTTGACGAAAAGAGAAACGAACACGCAACCCAGCGAGAAATGTATTAAAAATAACCGTTAACAGATATGGTTGGACACTCGCTCATACAAGCATCCGCAAAAATGTGAGCATGCGCACACGTGAGGTTTGGTGCACAAATACCATGATACCGATTAGATTTAGAAAAACACTTGTCCAAAGCAGCAAAAAATTTTCCAGTGATCTTGGTTGAAACATGCAAACCGAAAATTGGGTTGAACCAGAGGACATCCTGATTCCTATATGTGTTGTTAGACTTATCTGATCGAGTGTGTTGTACAGGATTGGATCAAGCAGTTGAAATATTATGTCGCGTGTTTCTATGAGTTTTCGTTGGTAGTTCGTTGATACGACCAATTCTTTCTGGTCTATATTCTTTATCAGGGTGAGTTCTCAAATTATAACGTTGTGGTGGTATACAATGTGTATGTATGTATGTATATATATATATGTATGTGTGTGTGTGTGTGTGTGTGTATGTATGTATGTATGTATGCATGTATGTATGTATGTATGTATGTATATATATGTATGTATGTATATATGTATGTATGTATATATGTATCTATGTATGTACGTACGTATGTACGTACGTATGTACGTACGTATCTATGTATGTATGCATATGTATACATATGAATAATTGTATATATTGGGTTATCCGGAAAGTTCATGCCGATTTATAGTAGCTTACCTTTCGACTTATTTTAGAGTCTATAAAATAGGATTTGACTACACCTCCATTTAGAGCACAGTTTAAGCTATTTTTTGATGGAAGAAGGTTTATGTTCCAATAACCTGTGTAAATTCTGTAACCCTTTAAAATGGAAGATAAGAAAGTTCATTTTCGGCACTTGATGCTTTTCTTTTTCCGTAAAGGGAAAAATGTCTCACAAGCAACCACAGAAATATGCGCAGTTTACGGTGATGTTTCTTTATCCGAAAGAACTGTACGGAAGTGGTTCGCAAGGTTCCGAGCTGGAGATCGAGGTATGGATGGATGGATAGTTGGATGGGTGGATGGACAGATAAATGGAGAGATACGCAAGATTCATTCCAAGAGTTTTGAGATATTTTCAATAGATATAAAGATGGACAGACAGACTGGCAGGTAGGTAGGTAGGTAGATAGGTAGGTAGGTAGGTAGGTAGGTAGGTAGGCAGACAGGCAGATAGATAGATAGATAGATAGATAGATAGATAGATAGATAGATAGATACAAGGTGTATGCCAGAATAATTAGAGAAAGATTTAATTTCGAAGTAGAAAACGAATCTCCTTTAAAGTAGGAAGATCTGACTTCAATGCACTAACTGCAGCGTTTCGTGGAGGCCCCATGAAGGTCTTCCAAAACAAACTTGAAGGACACTTTCCACAGCCTCTCCTTCAAAACTTAAGGAACAAACAAGTCACAGCGACGAAGGTCTGAACTGTAGGAAGGGTGAGGTACGGTTTTGACATCCCATCTGTCAAGTAAGTTGGTTACCAGACTGGATTGTGGGTTAATTTACTGTCCTGGTTCTTGTGCGGTGGCCTTTTACTGCGAAATTGAATCCTGAACTCCTTCAAAACCAGGTAGCCAGAAGGAACCCAGTGAATATAGATGTTGCTCTTGATATAGGAAAAGAGGATCACCTTGTATTTCCCCATGGATGCTCTACCTGGCGTCTTGTGCCAACCAAAACAAATGCTCAGGTTATACAAGATAATCTGTAAGTAATCTGGAGCATTTCATGAATTTCTGTAGCGTTGCTGATTAGTTCAACACAAAACCTTAATTCTTCTAAATTGTCTTCACGTCCCAACAACATTCTGTAAAATGGTCTGTGACGAGCAGTCTTTAGTAGAGTGGTATTATTAGAGTGATATTACAGCTGTCACCTTCATTCCCTAATAACAAGAGTTGGCAGGTCAGCTTATTAGATATATAGTAGCCTCAAAATTTATATTGATTCCACGAAGCATTGTCTGATATATAAAAATGTTCCCATTGTTTTTTTAAACAATACAAGACAATGCAAGTTCTAAAAATAGCATGTGTCAATCACTTGTACTTTTAACTTATATATCAGTATTTAAGAGTTAAATCTTCGGAGGAACCTTGCTTCGATCTGACTTCTCTATTGTGTAGTGTATTTGTATGAAGTGATGTTATAGAAAATAAGCAGTCGCGAGCGATTCGGGTCTGTTGCTAATACGTGGGTTGATCTCGTTAATTAAGATGGCATCTTATATTTTCAACACTCCAATGTTTAGTTTTCTAGCTTCACTAGAAACCTGGATGTCTTCAGTGTTTTTTGAAGCAATAACTCTTACGTGAAATTGTCTGATGATATTTACGATATAAAATTTGCTACACGTGATTTTATACACCGTGTAGGACTGCAAACATCTCATCGTTGATCGGGTAATTGAGCAATGTATATACGTTGTTGTTTTTCCAATGCCCTTGTTTATTCAGGAACCTCCTCGGGAAGGCTGCAGAGTGTGCCAGTCGAATATTCAATTTCTTCCTACGAAACACACGGCGGATTGCAACAGTTAATTTTCGGTTAAACCATTTTATTCTTAGATATTCGGATTTTCTTTTGATGTCCTGGTGTTTATTTAATCATTCTTCTTCAGAACTTCAAAATTACATGGTGTCTTTTTTTAATTTCTTGCCTCACTATTTACAGACTGTTTTTATTGTATTATTTGCTTCGAATTCCACTGTTAAAAAAACGATTTATTGGATGTCTTTCTAAACCCAGATAACGTGTGCATAAATACGCACACACACACACACACACACACACACACATGCAAACGCATACGCGCGCGCATAGGTATAGATAGAAAGAGAGAGAGAGAGAGATACATACATATATACATACATGCATTTATGCATTTCCTTATCTTTTATCATTTTTGTTTCCGTTATGCGGCCATGCTGTGGCACCACATTGAACGGTTTAGTGGAGCCTACGTACATTTTTGTATACGCACACGGATGCATACATACATGCATACATACATACATACACATATTTATACACTTTCATTTAGTGTTTGGGTATCTTTGGCGTTCTTCTTCAGTTGCCATTTTAATGTGAAATTATCCTAATACTCTCAGTTAAATCAAACCCCTTGTTTCATTTGTTTTGTTACTTCTCACAAGCCACAAATAAAAGGATACTTAAATTATATGAACAGAAATTGTTACAATGTTTGTCCTTATGGAGAATTATCATTAATATGTGAGTATATAACTTTCCATTATGTTGCTTATAATGTATACTCTTGGTTCGATGGATCAATACGACCATTTTGTAAATAGTCACATGCTATTATTGAGATGTGTGAATTATTAAAAGCTAGTTAAAGGGATTTTATGACATTGAAGGAGATTTTCTCGTACTATTAGTTGTCTTATTAATGACGTCGTAAAATGATAGAATATGAGTTTTATTGTCAATACATTTATGACAGCACGGTATCTAGATGTGTGTAATTTTTTACATTTATTGATGGACACAAAAGTATTGAAGGAATTAATAACATCACTGATGTTACATAACATTTGCAGAAGTTATATTGGTATAACATGTTTGTGTTCGACACACCAGTCTCATTATAATTCTTCATGATTTCAGTAAACAACGTACACAGTATTATCTTCAATTTATGCTGAGAGATATTCACATGTAGCCACTATTACACTAGTCTGTTCTAGGCATACATTTGGTCCTCAGTGCAAAAAGTCTTGTCGTTGTTCCCAGCTATGTAACCACATCAATGGATCGTGTCCAGGTGACTGTGAACCAGGGTATTCCGGATTCAACTGCCAAGAAGATTAATTTCAATACATTTTATTTTCATAGTCTTAATTTCTCTATATTTGATTGAATCGTTTTAGGCGTAGATAACTTTCTTACTCATCATAAGAGACTACAATAATGTTATCATAACTCCGATATTTATCTCTAGACATGCAATGAGAAACATACTGTTGATTTCATAATTAGAATTCTAAAGTTAGAAACTATTAGAGACAAGCGCTTTATTACTTGTAGCTAATGATATCTAATGTAATATTTTATATTAATGTGTTCAGTGTGCAGAGAGGGTAAATTTGGTGTCAATTGTAATGATGTATGTCATTGTGTTGACAACAAAAACTGCAACAGACAAAATGGAAGCTGTTCAGATGGATGTTCTGCTGGATATCAAGGTGTCAGTTGTCTGCAAAGTATAATTTAAATCTATATTTTTATAATAAAACACATATCTCAATTAATACAGCTGTTCCTTTCTTAGATTATCCCTGATATTTTAGTAGATCTTTATATTTATACAAACGGAAATGAAATCAGCACTGTCTATAAAGGAATATATCTTCTAAACATTCATTTATTAACTACTTTTTCTATGTTATACTGAAAGATGACACTCCCAAACATAATATTAATTTTAAATATATATATATATATATATATATATATATATATATATATATATGTGTGTGTGTGTGTGTGTGTGTCTGTGTGTAGAGTGTTAGGTGTGATGTACAGAATTAAATATTGAAAAAAAGTCTTCATAATTTTGGAATAACTTCTTTCATTTATTTTATACATATATTAGCACTTTCGTTCGTCATTCGAACTTGTCAAATATAATTCTGTGAAAATACAGAGATCTTGCTTATTTATATAAAACAGGTGTTTTTGGGGGGTTTTGTTTATAACAGAACATTGTTTTGTTTTTTTTTTGTTTTTTGAGGTGAGGCTTTGGAGACAATGGAAGATGTATAAGCAGATAGATAGATAGACAGCCAGATAGAGAGATAGATAGGTAGATTGATAGTCAGACAGATAGAGAGATGGATGTGGTAAAAGAGAGAGAGAAGGGCCATTGTATTGAAATGGTCTTCTTAAGGAGTGTCAAATAAATAAATAAATAAATAAGGATAAAAACTGGTTTACTACTTACTCTATTGTTTTTAGAGGGTTTCTAGGGATGGTAAGAGAAGGAAGAAAAGAAAAGAAAGAAGAGAGAAGAAAAAATAGAGAATAATAAATAGAAAATATAAATAAAATCTAAATGTCTTCCTGTTTTTTCTTTGCTTTTAGTACTTTCCTTTTATATTCTTTGTCCTTTCTTTTTATATACACTTTGAGTCCTATTTAGAATATATTCCTGTCATACATTCATATGACAGGTATTATTATATAAGTGTTGGGTATATTTCAAGTAGTACACCGATAAAGTACGTTCGATGTCTATAGCTACCTGACGTAATCTACGGTAATTATACAATTGTCACTGGAACTTCTTAAGGAATTTGTCAGTGTACGTTGAATATAAAACAAACCATAGAGACGCAAAATGGAAAACACATTCTGTAGCCATCCCCTTCGGGTGCGAAAGTATTTAATTAGTTGTGGTGCATACCTCGGTCCAGAAGCGTCTAGTTAGATGATGCAATAAGTGGTATCTCGTTGTTTCACTATCTTGTTTCATCAAATTGCTTAGTTTGATCAGACACGCATCATGGGATAACTCCCATTGGAACTTGTAGCCATTCTCAACTAAACTCGGAAATAGGCATGAATGAGTGCGTACACAGAAGCCCATACGTGAATATGTGAAGCTATGAACACACACACACACACACACACACACACACACACACACACACACACACACACACACACACACACACACACACACACACACACACACACACATATGTATGCGGGTGTATATGCATATATGTGTCTATTCTATGTACGTGTATATACATGATTATGTATCAATGTATGTATGTGGTTTTGTATATACGTATGTGTATATATGAATATA